>NC_141036.1:51940000-52162500 GCF_052040795.2 Danio rerio
ATTGAGTGGCCAGTAAAATTGACATCATCACTTAACAGTCTTATATTTTAAAAGGGTTTTATATAAAGAGGTTATTAAAATTGTTTACTTTAAGTCTAGTTTTGTTTAAAAGGTGGAACAAAGAATTTGTAAAAATATATATACACACAATATATTTGTGAAATAATATGGAATTAGAACTTAAATCTCAAAGTACACAAAATACTATATAGCAATGAAAACGCAATAATGGTACAATAAAGGTTATTTGGCTTTAAGGCTTGATCCAACTACAAAAACACTAGTGACCAATATCACAACCACAAGTGAACAATAAAATTATAGGAAATAAAAAAATTTATTAATTAATTACTGCTGCTATTCCTATTCCTATTCCTATTCCTATTCCTATTCCTATTCCTATTCCTATTCCTATTCTGGGAAGAAGTGTTCCTCAGCTCTCTAGCTTCAGAGGGCTGTATTTAAAGCCAAAACACTCTGATTCATAATGATTAGCAGCTGGGAGCTAATTAACCTGAGAGCTGGTGAGAGACCAGGGTGGAAAAGCAGGGTGGAGCACAACACAATATGCAGGGCCTACACATAAAATTGTGTTTTAGCGGTAATTAATGCAAAACATAAAACATGACATCTGTAAAAACATGACATCTGTAAAAATGGACTTATCTGTTTTTGCGAAGTCTGGAGTCTAGAGTTTTTGACCAGTCTGTATAGGCTGGAGTATTATTAAATATGTGTCTCATATACTGTATTGTGCCACTTTGCTATCTTTAGACTGACATCTTTCCTCTTCATTAACTATATGAGTGCACCTGCAGATCAAAATTCTGACATTTGAAAGAACCAATGAAGTATAGGTGTCAACACTGTAGGACTTATTTTTATGTGGTGTGTCTTATTGTCTTGGCATCTACATCAGCAATCCATCCATTTGTGCAGTTTACTCATTTTCTCAAGATTTTTTCAGTTCTTCTTTAACTTAAAGTCTTCGTTTACCCCCTTGGTGAACTCCAGTACACCGTCTTTAGGTGTTTTTTTTTCCATTATATTATATTTTTTCATGGTATTGTGCAGTATACCATTTTCAATGATTGTTGCCTTGCTCTCAAATATACCCCTGCCATTTGTCTGTTATTTTCTTTATATGAGCATAATTTCCATCAATACTTCAAGCATTGATGACCTTCTTAATACATTTTCTGTTCTGATCTCAAGTCTGGGCAAACAACTGAGAAAACATCAATCAGAGGCTGCATTTTATGTCATTATGTAGACTTTCAAAGTATTTTACAGTATTTTAAAAATACAAAAGACGCTAAAGTATTTTGATACAAAATATAAAACCATTTTCATAAAGCATGCAAACTTCACACAGAAACACCAACTGACCCAGCCGAGGTTCAAACCAGAAATCTTCCTGCTGTGAGGCGATTTTACATTTTCAAAATGTAAAAAAATTATATATATATATATATATATATATATATATATATATATATATATATATATATATATATATATATATATATATATGTGAACTTGTATTTCATATACTTTGCAGATATTCACATTTTATCACATTTTATATGGCTTGATAGCAAATCATATTTACAGTTATTTGAATACATCATGCACAAAGTATTTATATTTCCATTATTCTGTGTGATATATGTGTACTATAAGATGTGGCCATGTGTATTATTGGTGTTTTTAGGCCTCTAAATACTTTAATGTATCACCACACTGGAGTGAAAATCCTTTTAATAGCGTTCTAGTCATGCTGCTTGCTTTCATATAAGAACCAACTAAATGTGACACTGCATAATAAAAAAAAAAAAAGAATTAAAGAAATATGTCTTTATAAGAGTTATCATTATCTGAAAATGAATATATATATATATATATATATATATATATATATATATATATATATATATATATATATATATATATATATATATAAAATTAAATGATATATTTATAAATTTATTTATATGATATTTATTTGTAATTATATACTGTTTTATATTATATAATTGATTTGGTAATACTTTACAATAACAGTACTTTAATAATGATGTATTAATATGCAAACTAAACATTAGTTTATTATAAATTCATAATTCATGATGGCGACGTGGTGGCACAGTAGTGCTGTTGAATCACAGCAAGAAGGTCGCTGGTTGGAGCCTTGGCTGGGTCAGTTGGTGTTTCTGTGTGGAGTTCTGTGTGCATGTTCTCCCCGGGTTCGCTTGGGTTTCCTCCGGGTGCTTTGGTTTCCCCCACAGTCCAAACACATGCGATACAGTTAAATTAGGCTAAATTGTTCGTAGTGTATGAGTGTCAATGAGTGTGAATGGATGTTTCCCAGAGATGGATTGCAGATGGAAGGGCATCTGCTGCATAGAACATATGCTAGATAAGTTGGCGGTTCATTCTACTGTGGCGAACACAGATTAATAAAGGGAGTTAGCTGAATAGAAAACGAATAATGATTTTATGATAAGCTAATGCATGCAGTAATCATGAACTAACGTAAACTACAACATGAGTCACATGAGTTCATGTGTGAATAACAGCTACCTTAATTACTTGTTAGTACATGCTGTTAATTAATGTATTAATTCACATTTAAGTTTAAGCTAAAAGTAATTAACGTGAACTCATAAGTTGTTAATGTATAATTATGTCATGACTTGGAGGGGCACATTACTATTAACTTATCCTTAACAACTCATGAATTCCTGTTCATGTTTATGCTGCCAGAACAATTTTCTATTGTTATTCAGTGTAAACATACTAGATGGACGTGCATAAGGAGTTCATGAGTAGTTAAGAATGGATTAATGATGATGTGACCCTCCAAGTAAAGTCACAATATAATTACACATTAAGATATCATGAGTTCATGATGGTTAAATTAGGCATAAACATGTACTAACAATTAAGGTAGCCGTTATTCACACATGAACTCGTGACTCATGCTGTAGTTAAAGTTAATTCATGATTGGCATGCATTAACTCATCATTAGTTCATAATAAAGTAATGTTTAGTTAACATATTAATACATCATTATTCATTTAAAGTGTTACCCATGATGAACAAGACATTAAGCAGCAGCAAAACTCTGTTGCTTTGTATTTTGCTGCTTTCGGTTTGTATTTCTTAACGCACTTCCGCGTTCGTTACTCTCTCGTCATGATCTTGGATGATGAGGTAAGGTCACCGTAAGCTCAGCGTAGTGCTTCGGTCACTGCATCATGAATAATTCAAGTAAAACGTAGCTGTGGTGTCACGATGATTGTGTCTGTCGTAGCAGCTTGTAATCCTTCTCGTGAATATTAATGTGGTGATGCGAGCTATCGTTTCGTTACACAATGGCTACGTTGAGCCTACGTCATCTGCTCCACTTCCTTTAAAAGGAGCTCAACATATTTCGCAGCAAGGAATAAACTTATAAACCGTCCTTTTTAATACCAGCTCTGTTAAACCGTCATGAAATGCCCGCTATCCATACTGTTCTCTCATCATAACTTTTTAGCTCTGAAAAAACGATTTCTTGTCAAAATAAAAGTCCCCCATAAACAATAGAAATAAAATGATCCTTCAGCATAAAGAAATGTAAGATAACGCTTATTTACGTCTGTTACAGTGTTAATTAATACGTTAGTTAACAAATTAGTGCTTACAAGAACCATAAATGAACAAATGTAACATTATAATGCTGGAGTTCAGACTATAATAAGGTTTATAATTACACTAACAAATGCTTTGTTAATGGTAAATCATATTAATAAATGGTTAACAAACATGAAAAACATGTAAGTTGAAGCTGGGAATTCCACATACTCTAAAACCTGCATGTTATTCATGCTTGTTCACTAAAAAGACATCTATTTCAGACAGATTCCTCTGGCATCCACAGTTCCTCCTGATGGATGTGGTTCTTCTTCTTCTTTTTCATTTGGTGGTTTACTCTGGATACCGTGGGTCTTGATCATCTCAAACAAACACATTCTGTCTTGGTCACAGATGCGCCAGCGAGACGCGCATAGTCCATAAACAAACCTTTTATAAAATACATAATTTATCCAGGCCTTTTATATATTTATATTTTATATAAAAACTATAAATATACATTTTAATGAAATTTTAAGAACATCATATGCAAAAAAAAAATAAAAAATCTATAGGGTAGGTTACAGGCTAAATAAATGCACCTCGTCAGCTGAACATCACTCTGGTCAACGTACGCCCTTCTGTTTAATGCTTCATAAAGAAAGATGACAGACACAATCTCAATAAACACTTGATGCTTGCTGTCAACTAGGCTAGGTAATTAAGGGCATTTATTATAACATTTATAGGATCTGTTGTTGTCAAATAAGTTTCCTTATAATATTTTTGTTGAAAATCTGTTGTAACCCATGTTTCTGGCTGTTTACAAACCAGTCTCTCCAACGTGGGTATCATAATTAAACGCGGGTTACCAGGGTGATAATTCATTTCTTTGTCTTTAATCTGGAGCATAAACATAACATTCACAAACAGCATTACTACAGCATTGCATCTGCCGAACTTTTCTCCACTTCCTTTTTTTCCCTCTCTCCTACTTTCCGGTGCACCTCCCTTAAAGGAGCCAGAGTACATCAATAAGTTTCACAACTAACAGCTATTAAACTTTGCACCAGACATTTTTTAAAGTAAATAAAAAATCTTTCTAAGTAGATTCAATACCATTTTTACATTTAAGTATTATTTATTCATTCATTTTCTTGTCGGCTTAGTCCCTTTATTAATCCGGGGTCGCCACAGCAGAATGAACCTCCAACTTATCCAGCAAGTTTTTATGCAGCGGATGCCCTTCCAGCCACAACCCATCTTTGGGAAACATCCATACACACATTCACACACACACACTCATACACTACGGACAATTTAGCCTACCCAATTCACCTGTACCACATGTGTTTGGAGTGTGGGGGAAACCAGAGCACCCGGAGGAAACCAACGCGAAGGCAGGGAGAACATGCAAACTCCACACAGAAACACCAACTGAGCCGAGGTTCGAACCAGCAACCTTGCTGTGAGGCGACAGCACTACCTACTGCGCCACTGCCTCGCCCAGTATTAATTAACAAATTATCAATTAAAATAATGAGTAAAATGTAAGGTTACACTGTAGTGTGCCTTATCACCAGTAAAATAACCAGCCTTTGTATTTAATGTATATATTTTCTTCCAATTTATCGCATCCAAACTAAATTGTGGCCAGTTTTACTTATTATACTGTGCTTTGACTGGCTATGTAGTTCAAAAGCAAAATTGTTAGCTATAGTATTGAAAAAATATAATTCACAATGCAAAACCCTGGCCCTGCAGTTATCTCTCTCTGAAAAAAAAATCTTATAGCCTATAGACTACTCGTTTCAGTTTAGGCTATGGGACTAAATTTTTTTTATACTTACACTATTTTATAAAAAACTATCATTTAATCTTATTATAAATTAGCTTATATATATTTATTTATTTGTTAAAAGTGACACGATTCTCCCCAGCTGTTCTTTTTAGGCTTACAGGACCTTGTCACAACAATAAACAGAATAACAACAACCTGCTAATAATAATAATAATAATAAAATATTATTATTATTATTATTATGGTAATATTTGATTACCTGCCACTATAAGCAAAACCTTAAAATAGGTGTCATTATGTCCCAGTTTGCATATCTCTTACTGGCTGTTATAAAATTAAGTAAATGCACGAGATGAGCCGCAATTCTGTTTCCCTCTAACATACAAACATTTATTTTATATATGAAAGACAATTGCAGCACACCTTGAGTGCATGCATATGTTTTTTTTATATATATAACTGCCAGAAACCATTTTGAGGTTGTGCCTATAGGCAGTTGGTCAAATAATAACAATAAGGCTATTAATAAAGAAAGTTGTTATGTTCATGGCTGTGACAACATCCCGAAAGCCTAAAAAGAAAAGCTGGTGGGAATTGTGTTGGTTTTAACAAATGAATAAATTAATAAGCTAATTTATAATATGCTTAAACCATCTTTTTTTTATTAGCCACACTTTATTCTGTGTGTGTGGTTGCTATGACCCAGATGTGTAGCCAATGAAAAAAAATGCTTAAACATTAAAATGTAAGGTTTAGAAAATTAAAGTATAGAAAATAAAATTCAGAGGGAGAGACAGTACTGTTACTGCAGACCAGGGTTTCGTTGCATTGTAAATTATATTTTTCCACACTATAGGCTATGCAGTGCAACAACTAACAATTTTTCTTTTGAAATAAATAGCCAGTCAAAGCATGGCACATTCCAGTATTATGATATTAGCTTATAATAATAATTGTCAGGAATCCTTCTGGACAATCAGATTCATTCACTGCACCTGCACAGCCCCAATCACCAGACCAATCACCAATCACCTTCTCCTGTTGCTCATCATCGCTCACACTACATAAGCCTGTAAGCCTGGAACAATCACTCATTTATGGTCTGATTTATTTGTTATTACCCAGACTCATTTCTCTACAGTGTGACAGTAATTACCTGATAATGTAGCCTGCCTACCTGCTCACCAGTTTGTTATCCTGTCTGTTATCTTGTCCTGTGAATCCTGTACGGTGTTTACCTCCACTGGCATCATCTTGTTTCAGTTACAACCCAAAGTTAAGTTCTGTTTGTTTGTTTTCTTTTTGTTGGTATTGATGATATTTTTTTTTCTGAACAACCTCAAAATTGTTTAAAGTATCATTAAATATTCATTCTCTGTTAATCTGCCTTTGTCTTCTCTCTGATCCATAATAATAATAATAATAATAATAACAGTAGTAGTAGTAGTTATAGTTATTTATAATAATATTAGACATTTGTTTGGACGTGCTCTTTTCAAGCAGCATTTTTTTTTTAATTCTGCAGGCTGTTCGCTCTGGCAGCTGGTCAAATATTTGTTAGCTAGCCTATCATTAAAAAGCAGAGTTATTCTGCAATCAGGTTATGTGCTCCATCAGGCACAATCTTAATAGTATCTTGTAGTGTGCTATATGCCACAGTTTTCTTTGTCTTGTAGTGTGTGCACGTTTAAGGTTTGTGTGCACTGTAACCAGATTTCATTATCCGTTGGGATTTTAAAATTCCTGTAACAAGTTAGGAGAAAATGAAAGCACATTAGAATGAGGAAAAATCAGATGCTTATGACAATCTTTAACATAATGACAAATTAAAAATGTAGCAAACAAATGACAGGGGTTTGTGACCCAATTACAGTGGAGCATTAAAGAAACCCTTATTTCCCACAGAACAAAAGAAATCATCTATTCATGGGCAGGAACAAAAACATACACTTGTATCTTTCTTGTATCTTCATATTATGTGCAATATTTACATTTCTAGAGAAGCCCGTTTTAAACTGTTTTGATTATTACTGACATTTATCATTCATTGCGCTGGTCACTTTAAATGAGCCAGGGCAGGCTTTACAAGCTCTTTGCAGCACTGACCTTGTTCCCAGATCACTTCGGAAGAACGAACTTGGTTGGATGAATGATAGAAGAAACTCATTGTGAGAAAGAAGATGCTCTGTGCATGCCTAACCACAATTTTTTTTTTTTTTGAGAGTCGCCGAATTGTGCCAGCCTGTTAAGATGAAAAATTGCTTACAGCACCTTTAATATTTTAAAGAAAGTATTGAAGTTTGCATAAGTAACAATTGATCGACCCATATCACTTATATAAACTATAAGAAATAAGACTTATGACTACAGAAGAATTTTTGTTTTATTGGATACTGTGGCATAATACTGTGAAAATGTCCTTGGTTAGTTAAAGATAATGTGGGAAATATTATTTTAAATTCACTTCATATTGAATTGACCTAAACTGCATGTGTTACCCACTACGTTGCAAAGTTACCATGGACCATTTGAGTTTAAGTTCTTGCATGCAGTTTTCATAAGCTAATGAATGAAAAAAATGACATTCAGTTAAAGATTCAATAACTCTTTTAAAAAGAAAAAAAAAGTTTGATTAGATTAATCACCTTTAGAGAATTAAGTTACACATTTAGATGGTGATTTGTCGCCATCTATTGTCGTTATGTCATTTCTACATATTTTAGTCATATTTTGAGTAATGAATCATTTTTTCGACTTTTTGTCTTGTAATTTGATTTAGTATATCATAACTTGGGCTGTTCTTACCAGGCAGAAAAGAGCTTACAGTTTTATCAAAACTTGTCAATTATTTATTGTCAATTGTTTGCACACAAGAGTGTTTTGTCTTGGTGATTTGGAGCTTCCAGTACAGAGACCAAAAGTATATAGTGTAAAGTTTTGCAAACAATAAATGTATAAAAAGTTCAAATAAAAAAAAAAACTCTCAAGTGCCATTTAGAAATCACTAAATCAGACACAAGAAGACTGCAGTGGACAGTCAGGTTAGCGGAGAGGATTATTGCTTTGCACCTGCCCAACCTCCAGATCTCTACACATCTTTATCTCTATAGATCTTTTTTTATTAGATTAGTTGCTTATTGTTTTTAGTCATACATATACACAACCCTTATTGTATATGATTTTGTAACCAATGTTTTATTATTTAATTTATCCACTTATGTCATTCTGTGTTCTTGTGTTGATTTGTATATACTGTATGTTTGTGTTCCTGAAAAAAAAGTGTGTTTGCACACACTTGTCAAATTAATCTCATTCTGATTTCTCTGCACACATATTTCAAAGAAATCACAGCAGCTGAATAACAAACATTATTATTTTACATTATTATGCCATCAAACATAACATTACAGAAGATGTCTGGCCTTTTATAATGCTAAATATCTGCTACAGATCATTGACTGCAAAGCATTTATTGTGATTTAAGTGAAATTACTTTACACATATTATAATAAGTAGGTTAATTGGAGAAATTAGTAAATGATAGCACTTTAAAAATGAGACTAGTTAAAAAAAACGTGTTAACACGTAAATTGCGTGTTAACACGTAAATGACGTGTTAACACGTACCAACGTGTTAACGCGTAAATGACGTGTTAACGCGTAAATTACGTGTTAACACGCAATTACGCGTTAACACGTTTGTTGCAGACGTTTTGGCCCCAACGGCCTTCCATAATTAATGAACTCAAGTACGGAAAAGGCTTGGCTACGAATGCTAAATAGATTACGTAACTAGACGCTCCAGGAAGGTTACCATGCAACGTCAGCGTGCCGATTAATATTAATAAGCCCATCCTTCGCCGTAGTAGGAATCGTTAATTTCGCCTGTAGTAGGGTTGCACCCCGTTACACGTCACACGCGCCTTCGTTACAGGGTGAAGATACAGGCAATGTCACACAGCCCTCCTCATCGTCACGACTAGAAATTCGCCGTATCTTCTGCAAAATAATTCTTGACAGCATTTGGGGAGAAATAATAACCGAAGCGCACTGGTGAGTGATGTTTAATGCTAATTAATTAGCGTTTTGAAGCTGATTTATAATCATAATTCTACATAAATTTGATTTAAATCGCTCGTACATGATTTAAATACCTCATTTATGTATAAATAATTGTCATATGTTGTATGTTTACGCTTCAGAAATGAGATTCAGTCATTTGGAAATTGATGTGAGCTCATCAGTGATGGATGCAGACATAATGTTAATCAAAAATAATAATGTTTGTTCATAATTATAACAGAGAACGTAATTTATTGCGTATAAAATATTTAATGGCGATGTTTTATCATTTAGCACATCATCTTGAGACATTAAAATTAATTTTTTCCTCCACACAAGCAGATTTTTTTCTCTGTGGAAAAAACCGCTGTGGTTTTCCTCTCAGGACGATATTTGTTGTTTATTTAGCATATTTATGTTAAGCTATAATTGTCATAGGTTGAAGAATAGATTAAAATAGGAATTCATGAAAAAGCAATGAAGCCATAGAGACACAAGGCACCTTAAGCCTCGCCCCTTCACCTAATATCTCCATCAGAATAAGGCTGATTGGGTTTTCCATTCCATTTTCCTCACTGAATGATTTTGGCACAGTATCGAGTTTAATAGATAAATTCTCAATTGATTAAACACGGGAAATATATATTTAAGCGATGTTTGTAGCGCGCAATGTCTTGAAGCATATAAATGACCTTGCAGCAGACATGAAGAATGGAAACCTGCTCCATGTGTGTGTGTGTGCGCGCGCGCGTGTGTGAGTGTGAATCTGCTCGATGATTTATTCCACAGCTGATTGCATTTAGTCTTGTCACGACAGCATGTGCCATTTCATGTGCTTTTGACGGAATTGACAGTGAAGATCTACATGTGTCCGTGTCACTCGGTGAAATAAAGGCTTTGAGCTGGAAATGGCCAACCAATCCCTGCTGAGTGCCACGCAAATATTGTGCTTAGGTTGTGTGGAGATTAGTATTTGGCAGTTCTGAATAGGCAAAGCGTAATTGTGGTTTTGATTGAGGTTTACGTTGTTACGACTGTTAGTATGCAGATTGTGCATTGGTGTATCTGTAGTAGCCTGTGTACCCTAATTTTGGTTGTATATTGACAGAATATATGCAAATAGCTGTTTAGTAGATTTCACATTTAAAAATTGGTGGTAGGCTCTTAGTACTTATATTTTAATTTGTGTGTTTGATAGTATTTTTAGAATGTAGAGATTTGTTTGAATTTTTTATTTTATTTTGTTTTACCCTAAATGGTTTTATTTTGTTATTTTTTATACTATTTTACTTTAATTTGTCATTTCATCATGGTAAAAATGTTAAAGTTATATATATATATATATATATATATATATATATATATATATATATATATATATATATATATATATATATATATATGTGTGTGTGTGTGTGTGTGTGTGTGTATATATTTGTGTGTGTATATATATATATATATATAACTTTAACATTTTTACCATGATGAAATGACAAATTAAAGTAAAATAGTATAAAAAATAACAAAATAAAACCATTTAGGGTAAAACAAAATAAAATAAAAAATTCAAACAAATCTCTACATATAGTTGAAGTCAGAATTATTAGCCGCCTTTGAATTATTTTTTCTTTTTTAAACATTTCCCTAATGATGTTTAACAGAGCAAGGAAATTTTCACAGTATGTCTGATGATATTTTTTCTTTTGTAGAAAGTCTTATTTGTTATATTTCGGCTACAATAAAAACAGTTTTTAAATTTTTTAAAAAACATTTTTGGGTCAAATTTTAGCCCCTTTCAGCTATATATTTTTTCGATAGTCTACAGATCAAACCATCGTTATAGTTGCCTAATAACTTGCCTAATTACCCTAACCTGCCTAGTTAACCTAATTAACCTAGTTAAGCCTTTAAATGTCATTTTCAGCTGTATAGAAGTGTCTTAAAAATATCTAGTCAAATATTATTTACTGTCATCATGGCAAAAATAAAATAAATCAGTTATTAGAAATGAGTTATAAAAACTATTATGATTAGAAATGTGCTGAATTTTTTTCTCTGTTAAACAGAAATTGGGGGAAAAATAAACAGGGAGGCTATGAATTCTGACTTCAAGTATACATATACATATGTGTGTGTGTGTGTGTGTGTGTGTAAAAAGTGAAGGTATAAGATTAAAAAAAATTATATATATATATATATATATATATATATATATATATATATATATATATATATATATATGTGTGTGTGTGTGTGTGTGTGTGTGTGTGTGTGTGTGTATGTATATAACAACAATAATCCAATAGAATAAATAAAATATCATTCTTGTTTTTTTTATTCAAAGTAAAACTAAATAAATATATATTAATTATAGAGAAATTTCAGAAAAAATACATTCATCAGTTGAAAATAAAATGTTGAAAAATAACCATAAAATCTTCCATAAAAAGCTTCCATAAAATAAAAAGTATAATGTTGATTTTTGTCCCTAAAAAGTGTATACATACATGCATATGTGTGTGTTTGTGTGTGTGAGAGAGAGTGAGTGTGTATAATCAATCATAAAAAAGTACATTAAATATAATCAAAATATAATAATTATAATGATAATAGGCCAGCACTGTGGCGCAGTGGGTAGCACAATCGCCTCACTTCAAGAAGGTTGCTGTTTCGAGCCTCGGCTGGGTCAGTTGGCATTTCTGTGTGGAGTTTGCATGTTCTCCCCATGTTCGTATGGGTTTCCTCCGGGTGCTCCGGTTTACCCCACTAGTCAAAAGACATGCACTATAGGTTAATTGAATAAGCTAAATTTTCTATATTGTATGTGTGTGAATGAGTGTATGGGTGTATCCCAGTAATGGGTTGCAGCTGGAAGGGCATCCGCTGCGTAAAACATATGATGGATAAGTTGGTGGTTCATTCCCTTGTAGTGACCCCAGATTAATAAAGGGACCAAGCCAAAAATAAAATTAATGAATGATAATAATAATAATAACAATAATAATAATAATAATAATAATAATAATAATAATAATAATAATAATAATAATAATAATAATAAATATAATAATAAAATAGAATAAAAATATAATTAATGTTCTATTATAAGAAAAACTAAATAAATATATTTGAAATGTAAAGAAATAAAATAATAAAAAACAAAAATGAACAAAACTGTTGCATAAATACATTTTTCACATCACACTTTTCTGACTGTGATGTGCAATAACACAGATCATTAGTTTAAGAAGCTGTTTCATATATATCAGTTCAGTTTAAAAGTGACCAAATGTAGACCTTCAGAGCAGAGCAGTTTGTCCTAATGTGAATTGATCTGCAGTGGTTTGAGCTCCGGTCCTCTGGTGGCTCCATCGGAGCTTCTGCTGCTCAGGATTGCAGCTGTTTCTCAATCATTGTGTGCTCGGAGCGCTGTGCTGCTCTTTTCAACACTAACCTTGAGAGGAATCCTCAGAGGAGAAGACAGAGAAACAGGGTCAGAGAAAGGCTTTCACGTCTCTGATCTCTGCTGCTGATGATGGTTTATCTGACTGGGCCATCGTTCACAACTCATTCAGGAGTCAGGAGTTGGATAAGCGCTTGAGTTTGGTGCAGACAGGGCCTAAAATTAACACTCGCCAAGAGCCAAATGCTAGTAAAAATCAATGCTGGCGAGGGTATGAAACAGAGTTACTCACCAGTTGGCTGGTACCTGCGAACATGATATGGTTTAGTAAGATTTAAAAGTAACAAATATTGGGATGTACTGTAATGATGTCAATATTTATGATGAGCTATGGTCTTTCAGTCAACACTGCTGCACATGATCTCCATCTCTGTTAATGCTGTGTGTTTGAGTCACTATAGTTGGTATTTAAAAATGCAACTGACATCTTCACAATCTTGCAATGAGAACCATTTATAAAAAGAGCGCTATATCAAGAGGAGTTTCTCTGTGATTTTCTGCCAAAATAAAAGTTCTTTAGTTTACCTTTTAAATGAATAATAATAACTAAATGTTGGATTTAGTAATTTTATTGATGTTATTTAAAATATTAGCGGTAAAAACAATTAATAATATTGCTAAATGCCGAACAATTTGGTAGTTTTGTAGTGAACGTTATTGAGTTCATTTGTATTTTATGAAACCATAGTAATAACACCATTGATAATAATAATAATACAAATAATAATAATAATAATAATAATAATAATACTAAAAAAATGGCAAACTATTAAGTATTCCCCATAATTTTTAGGCCCTGTGCACAAATTTCACGAATTGGCGAAAACAAAAACTGCACAAATACATACCTTCCGGGACGTATTTCGCGGTCTCCAGAAACATCCGCGGGACTACGTTTTCAGAATGAGCCTGGTTTGGACCGTTCCTATGGTATATGTAAGATGTTTTATTTACATTTTTTAGGACAACAGTATCTCCAGCTGAAAAGATCTCCAAAAAAGTTTAAATTGTAATGAAATCTGTGTTTTAGTGACTAATGAAGAGAGCAGAATCAATGATTCATTTGGATTATTTAGCCTGACATGATTGCTGCTCCAAACTATTATAAATGTTTCTCAAAATTAAATATATTGTGTAAAAAGGGAAAAAAAAGTTTTAGATTTTTTTATCCAGTGTTAATCAAAGGCGGCAACACCAAGGCTCCAAAAATACAAATTTATTAAATTAAAAAGGCTGACATCAGACATCATCAGACCGGGTGGCTCGAAACATTACACGCTTTGTGTCAGCCTTTTTAATTTAATAAATTTGTATTTTTGGAGCCTTGATGTTGCCGCCTTTGATTAACATTAATTAGCACTTTTTGCGGTTTTGGCTGAGCACCCAGTTAAGAGAGATGTGCGTGCTTTTGTACAGTTTTTTCAGATTTTTTTATCCAGACATTTAAAACGAGTATATTTTAGAGCAGTAATCACAAAACCATCAAACCATGACCTTTTATACAAGGTTATCATACCCTCATAATCTTATACCGGCCCATACCCATTCAGCTATCATCCTGTTTTCTACATGTGGTTTGTCGAGCCCACTCACCTGTGTCAATCACACTCAGAATTTCCTAATGTTTTGAGGTATTCAGAATCGCACAATGTTTTAATCAACAGATACTAACCTTTGTCAAACTCTGCTAATTATATCATGTGTACAATCAAAGTAATGTATATTTACAGAGTAAAGCTTGAAATCTGAAGCTCAGAAGAGCTATGTGTAAATATAAGTCTCATTCCCCCCAGTTTGAACTCAGATCTATATATTAATCTCCCAGCATGCCTTCAGAGAGATGCTGCCAGTCTCTTTGAAGTGAAAGTGACATCACAGTCTTCTATATATATATATTTTTACGAACATTTTTCAAGGTTAGACTCAAATGTCCTCAGTTTCACAGCAATGCTAATGGAGGGTGAGGGGATTCTTTAAAACCGCAGTATGCTTACAGTAGGTTCAGAGTCAGCATAGAACCGAATCATAATCTCTCGCCCATTAATCCCTGCAGTTAAATATACGAGCTCTTGGGGTATTCTCATTTTAAATTTTATTCACCAACATGTTGAGTAGCACGTCTAACTGTTTTATAGGCCAGGGTCAAAATTTAAAGGTGTTTGCAGGCAATTTTACATCTGTGTGTACGGTATGTTCAAATGAGCCAGGAAATTCTGAAAGAAATAATGGAGAGGAGATTCAGTCTTCAGGATGTTTTTATGTTTAATTGTGTGATGATAGCTGTTTTGTTTGTAAATTTTTGTGTAATTTACACAAGCACGGTTTAAATGAAGATCGTTTTAAGCACTCCCTGGTTTTTGATGGAATCTTGCATGGACAAAACCAGGGGCATTGCTAGACATAAAGCTCTACTGGGGCACAGCTCCCACCCTCCAAAAAAAAATAAAAAATAAAATTCAAAACATGGAGAGTCTCAAAAACCCTTTTGTATGAGGAACTACTTTCTTCCGCATTGGATTCAAATCATAAGCTGACACTTGAGCAAGCTGAGCAAGCATCTTTTAAACTTTAGATTTATAGTGTCTTTTGTTGCTGGCTGTGTGTGGGCGGAGTAATACACAAAGAGTAAAGAGGCTGTACGGGTGCTCGAAATTAACTTCTTTACTTGGTAGCTCCAAGTGCCATATATATATAGCACCAGAGCTATATATATATATATATATATATATATATATATATATATATATATATATATATATATATATATATATATCTGAGCAAAAAAAATAAATTTTTAACTACATTTATTCTAGCCGAAATAAAACAAATAAGACTTTTTCTAGAAGAAAAAAATATTATCAGACATACTGTGAAAATTTCCTTGCTCTGTTAAACATCAATTGCGTACTATATATAAATAAGGGGGGTTTAATAATTCTGATTGCAAATGTGTATATATATATATCCTAATTGTAACTGGAAAACAATCTAAAGACACAAGTGGAGTGATGCTAAGATAATTTAAGAAATCTTTTGCATGGATATAAATTTTATTTAAATGAAATTCTATAGACAATTCTATCGAATACAAAAAGATGGTTTATAGAATTATCTGTTGTGTGATGTCTTACACCCGACTCGTGGATGAGAATTAGGTTGATTAAGTCTTACCTCACTAGCTCGTCATGCCTCCTTTTTGCTTCATTCAAAAAATCAGGAGCCATGCTTAGTCTAAATAAGTTCACCATCATATTATTTAAACTTTGTTTTGACGACTTGCAAAACTCACTGCATGTTAACACCGCATTGCTCACCTCCATTTTTCGGCATACATATTTAAAACCAAGACTTACACCAGGAGCAGAGCAGTGCGTTAAGCAAGAGTGGTGCGTTTTTTTCTGCGCACATGCTCAGTTTGCTTTTTGATTAAACTATGTTGCTTTTACACGTTGGTTCGGTTACACATAATGACTTTATTCTGGGATTACCACACTTAATATATACAATTGCATATAAAGTAAGTCTTAAAGCATTTACTGGGGCACTGGCAGTTTTTACTGGGGCACGTGCCCCAGTGAATGGGGTCTAGTGAGTCCCCTGGACAAAACCCATCTGAACGTGTCGATATTTACTATATTGTGATATTAAACATGCTTCATGTGGGTTACATTGATATCATGGGTGTTTATTCATTTTCCTTCGGCTTAGTCCCTTATTTATCAGGGGTTGCCACAGTGGAATGAACCGCCAACTATTCCAGCATATGTTTTACACATCGGATACCCTTCCAGCCGCTACCCAGTACTGTGAAACACCCATATTAGTCCCTCTCATTCACACATTCATACACAACGGCCAGTTTGGTTGATTTAATTCACCTATAGGAGGGCTTATGTTTGTACTGTGGGGAAAACCGGAGGAAACCCATGCCAACACAGGAAGAACATGCAAACACCTCACAGAAATGCCAACTGACCCAGCCAGGACTTGAACCAGTGATCTTCTTGCTGTGAGGCGACAGTGCTAATCACTGAGCCACCGTGCCACCCGTGATAATATAATAGCAGTTAATCACAACAAGAAAAGCCTACACCCATCCAAAAGTGGCTGAGTCCAGTTTGCGCTGGACTTTGTGTTTTGGGCTGAGGGGATGCTTATGTAGCAGCGTGTTGATGCTGTGTTCACCGAGGGCTAACGTGACTCACATCGGCTCCGTCCTCTCCTGAGAGACTTGCCGTTCAGATGCTTCAACCGTCCACACTCATTCCCAGATCCATTAACTCAAGGCTTCTGCTGTCACTTTTCCTCTTTGAAATACACCAGACGCTGTGAGCTTTGGCCTTGTTAGAAAGGGGTTTATCTTGCGAAGCAGATGTCAGAGACAGCCAGTGGGTTTAAAAGTGTGTTTAAATTATCACCCTGTGTGAGATTAAAGTTCAAACAAGAAAAAAAAATGATGATGGTGGACTGAAGGTAAAGCATAAAATGTTGGGGAACACTTTAGAACAGAGGTGGGCAAACTACGGCCCGCAGGGAGTTTTTTAAATGGCGCTGAACACTTTCATCCAGCCCGCGAGGGAGTTCTTAATATGCTGCTTCTGAGTAACAGTTTGGTTTCAGAATTAGTAAATTAATAATGCAATACAAGTGAACGCCATTTGATGGCAGTATTGCACGTGGTACAGTTAGTGCAACCAGTAGAATCAGAACACACTCTCGGATATTAAAATACACTCGACTGTTAATGACTGAAAATGAGTCGGGCAAAAAAGTGAAGTTTATTCATAAACTAATTTCGAGAGGATCACGTGCTTATGCCAGTCTCACATTTGCTAATCACTATCTTCCAATCATATGAGCCCTAAGCTACTATAAGTAGCCACAGTTTTCAGTTCACTTTATCTTCGTTTGGAAGAAACCCCCCTCCTCCCCTATTCTCCTCCTTTACCTGTGATCAGGCGGCACGGCGGCCCAGTGGTTAGCACTGTGAGCCACACAGCAAGAACACTGCCGGCCCTGGTTCCACAGGACCGGTGGGTGTTTCTGTGAGGAGTTTGTATGTCCTCCCCGTGTCCGCGTGGGTTTTCCCCGGGTTCTCCGGTTTCCTCCCACCATCCAAAGACATTCAACATGCATAACAATCAAGCTTGTCTAATCCCTTGCGTTCCCTTAGCTACCGCAGCAGGGGAGTTCTGAGATTCACCGAGCTCAGGCTCCCCTCTTGCTCTGCCAACGGGAGGAAGCCCCGGGCTCGAGGAGCCCTTGAGCTCGGGGCTCTCTCCCGGGACAGCATGCCAAACAAGCTTTTGTAAATCATCAGCTAAGTGTGAACTCTTGAAATAACAATAATTGAGTGTTTTAATTTTCATTTATTTTTAATTATTGTATTTTTATTTTATCTTTTTTCCTATTATTATTATTATTTATTTATTTATCTATTTATATATTTTTAATTTATTTTATTTATTTATTTATTTTATTTTTCTTACAAAATTTGAGTACTACTGTGTAGTAAATACACCTGACAATAATGCACATAATTTTTATACCACCTAAGTTCACATACTGAGATACCAATGTACCTTGAAATGCCGTATGATTGTACTCAATTGAATGTTCAAAATAAACATAAAGTTGCAAAAAAAGAAATAACAATAATTGACTCTGAATGTCGTGTGTTTAGGGAAGAATTAACAACAAAATACTTCTTCACCAATATCAGAAGGTCTAATATGCAAAGAAAGTTCGGTGTGCCGATCACACAGAAAGCGCATTTACGCTCCAAACACGCGAGGTGCACCCACTGCCTTTTTGTAGACAAGAAAAAAAGGAGCGCGGTGCGCTTTTTTATGACGTTAGGCAACGCCTGAATCAGCTGGGTATTTTGCGAGAGTGTTGCTGTTGATATTTATGTAACTTTATTTTCAGGCTCATTGTTCACATTAACACAAAATAACATGACTTTGAATAACAAAGATTAAGATTCTTCTTCCGTTTTATCTCATAGTTTTATGTTTGATATGAGCATATTAATGCATATTAAGACAAGCTCAAATGAGATTGTTGTGAATTTGACTCAAATTATGTAATAATTGCTGGTTAAATGTGTTGATTTTGGTCAGAGAGTATATTTTCCATGCATATCTCCACTTTAAAAATTTTTTTTTATCAAGTTTTATGATGTTTTTTGTATCATTTAATCATTTTTTTGTATTTTTGTATCATTTTATCAAGTTTTATGATGTTGATCTGTATTACACACCTGAAACTTGCCTACAGCACTTATTCATGGTTGCTCTTACAGTTGTGTAAATTGCTTCCTTGTCCTCATTTGTAAGTCGCTTTGGATAAAAGCGTCTGCTAAATGACTAAATGTAAATGGATATGTATATTCTAAAAGCAGTGCAAATTAGATGGTTGTAAATTTGACTGAATAGTAAACTTTAATAATTATTTTAATGTGTTAAAATGAGATTTGTTTTTTATCAGACAATAGCTTTTCTATTCTGCACTGTAAAAATTATTACATTATTATTATTATTATTATATTTTATAAGGGATTATTTTATTGCTTTATGATGATTGATAAGTAAGTATCAATAGCAGTGCAAATTCATTTGACTTGTAAATTTGACTCAATAATAACTATTAAAAAAATCAGTTCTGTGTTAATGTGACATGTTTCTGTCTGATATTACATGTTCTCTGCATAATGCCTTTATAAATTAGAGTTTGGCGATGTCGACCAATTTGGCATCGTACGATGTTTAATATGAAACATCGCGATGGATGATGACATTGTCGTCATTGGTGGCGGTGAATTAATTATGAATAATTAATGAATTCATAAATAATTAATTATTTGTATCCTACCGTTTAAACTATCTGACCCGCATGGTCTTTGTTTTAGCCATAACCAAATCATAAATGAATAAAGATAAGTTACACACATAATTATCACCTGTCAATCACTTCATCTGCGGGACTCGTGAATAGGCAGAGTGATCTGTATTGTTATAACGGCGTTGACAAACTTGGTTGGTACAAAAGGTGCACAACCAACAGGAACCAGCCAACAGTATTTGAGGTTTTCGTTAAAATTACTAAGTACAAGCTTGAAAGCGTAAGATTGAACCAGTCTACTGACCCCTCAGGCGCATGACAGTGTGTATGTGTGTGTGTGTGTGTGTGTGTGTATGTGTGTGTGTGTGGTCATGTGATGTGCGTTTTCAGCAGTAGTGTGGACTAGAGTGGGCTGCTCAGAAATGCTAGGTGAAACGCTAGTGTGGATTTGGATCGTTTTCGCTCTAAAATGCCATTAAAAACAAAGACATATTAGTGTAAACAGGGCCTGGGAGTGTATTTTTCACGATCGGATTTGCAACGGGGGTGGGGTGGAGAATTGCGATGCCGGCTCAGCATCGTGGTGTCTGTCGGCCATCGCCGATGGACGATGGCATCGTCTATCGGCCCAACCCTATTATAAATAAAAGTTGTGTTTTGAAGGATTTGACATGTGGCCCTTCACTTGGTTTGCAAAACTTGATGTGGCCCTCAGGTTTGAAAAGTTTGCCCACCACTGCTTTAGAATAGTGCTTTATTAGTTAATCATCCAGTAGGTGATTTGGCTAAAGGCCTCCCCTGCTGTCCAAAGCCACACCTCCTGCAATCATAAGTGCGCACTTCAAAGATGACAGAGACCCACTTGATCATGTCATTCGCCAGTTAGAAAACGTCTTAGTACTTTATAATACTACAATTCCCAATGAAAAACTGTATTATATCTAGCACGTTTTCAGTTGAGTAGCAAGCAAAACTTGTCATAATGTTCAATATTTCATGCAAGTATCGCTGGTCTCACTCTCTCATGCGCTTTGTCCTAAAGCAACTACTGTATGCTTAGTGATTGGCTGACGGGCTGCAGGAATTACACTTATTACTAAGCCATACTTACATGCTGTTTTAGACTAAATATTCAGAGTAGCTGTAAAAAAAATATAGGGAGCGCGTCACAGGTTGTCATTGTTTAAAAATGCAGATCCAATGTGATGTGAATATAAAAGCAACTTCACCTCAGAAAAGTAGGCTGGATGGAATAGTGCTTATGACTGATGTCTTGTTATTAAACTAAATAAAAATCAACATTATCAATGCTGTTAAAGGACCTTATGAAATTGAAAATAGTCACATCAATCTTTCACAAGTAGATTTCAGTGGCTGAACAACACTTCTGTGCATATATCCCATTCATGAAAGAACAAAATCTACATCAGCTTTGCATGATTAACATACTTTTAAAACAGAACATTACCTGTCTAAAAGAAATACTTCAGCCATGGTGTCATCCTTCCTCCAGCGTGCAAAAGTAACTCCAATATTGATTCAGGTTTTTATAATAATAATAATAATAATATTACATTTTATTTAAAGGCGCCTTTCTAGCAACTCAAGGACACCGTACAATCAACAAGAGCAATAAAACAACAAGAGAAATAATAAAATATACACAGCAATAGTGCAAATAAAATTAAGTATTAAAAGCCATCCTAAATAAGTGGGTTTTGAGTCTTGATTTAAACAGTGTAAGGGAGTCAATGTTTCTGATGGCAGGTGGTAGTGAGTTCCAAAACCGCGGAGCAGAGCGGCTGAATGCTCTGTTAGTTGAAAGCCAAGTTGAAAGCCAAGAAGAGGGAACAAACAAGTGGAGGGAGGAAGAAGATTGCAGGGTGCGAGAAGGAACAGAAATGTGGATGAGGGCAGACAAATATGGTGGGGCGAGATTGTGGATGGCTTTGAATGGTAACATCAAGATTTTAAAGTCAATTCGAAAATGAACAGGTAACCAATGAAGCTGCTGCAGGACAGCGGTGATGTGATGAGAAGAAGGGGTTCTGGTGATGATACGGGCAGATGAGTTCTGGACCAACTGATAAAGTTTTGATTCAGCATTTGTTTTTACCTCTGGCACTCACATGTGCACATGAACGGAGTGTGCTGTCATACAGATCTATATTTGCTGATAGACAGTTTGGGCTTCTTACCAGAATGATGGGAATTGTCTACTTGACAATATTTAATTGGACAAACATTTTTTAGTCTCATGCCTCACCCAGAATTTAAAGAGCCCATATTATACATGAAATAGGGTCATATCTTGGTTGTAAGGGTCTCCAACAACAGTTTAATATGCATGCAAGGTCAAAAAACACTTTCGTGGTCTTATAATCTGCATTTATTTTTACCTAATTATCCCAGTGACTCCTGTATGAATCGTCCAGTGATTCATTTGTTCCCAAACCCCTCCTTAGCACGAAGCTAATCTGCGCTGATTGGACCAATGACAGCCTGTTGCGATTGGTCGACTGCCTTCAGTCAGAGAGTGAAATGCCAAACAGCTAATCAGCAATATAAAAGTAATCACAGTTCATACACGCTCGATAGTGTAGGCGTGGATTTTAGCTGCCAGTGGGTCAATGTAAATACAGACTATGGACTTGAAAATTCAGACGACTAACTATTTTATTGAGCAAAAACTCCAAAAACAGTTGAGATCTCCTAGCTTTTCACTCTGCTATTTTCACAGACACACACACACATATTGCACACACACACACACACACACACACGCGCACTTAACCCTGCTCCGGACCACAACGCGCGCGCACACACACACAAACACACACACACAAACACACACACCTCCGGACGACAGCGCGCGCACACGCACACACAGACACACACAATGCTCCTCTTCCACGGAGCTCCGTTAACAAAGCAGCACGCGTCGCGTTTTTAACGTGACTTTGCACGCGATAAGAGAATATAGCCAGTTAACCTGATACAGTACACACGGTTACAAGTAACAAATCACAACTAAATACATTTGCAAGCTCGAGTAAACGAGGCAACTTTAATCGCACGTACTTACACTTTAGAAATGGAGGAAGAAAAACCCATCCTGACGACCATCAGTAAGTTACTCTTTACTGATCCTTCCTTTAACAAACGCTGATGAAGTATTCTTGAGTGTAGGTTTTTATCTTTGGGTAGAGACTCAATATATCCATCTGCAGTGTGACTTCAATCGACCGCCATGTTTGTGTGTGTGCGTGGGTGTGTGTGTGTCTGGGTTTCTGCATCAGAGGGCGGGGCCTCAGGTTTGAAATCTCCCGGGTTTGCGCGTGCATGTGAATAACTTGGTTTCGTTCGTACGTCATGGCGAAACACCTAATGAATCGGTATCAAGGCGACTCGTTTGAAGCACTACGAGTCGACTCTTTTATAGATGAATCAACAGTTTTAGACACTGTACACTAACAGATTTAAGCCTTAGCTGGATACTTCACTTCACTTAGAGCTGTGTTACACACTACATGGAGGGGAATTTTCTAAAACCCATAATATGGGCTCTTTAAAAATACATATAAATACATTTAGATCATTTACTTTAATCATTACTATTGGATTGTGATGAGACTTTCAACCAGCAGAACAAAAATTTTTAATTAATGTATTTACTAACATTGACTAAGTAACTAACTAATTATGAAGGAGCAGAGCCGAAAGGCAAAGCTCTTGATTTACCAGTCAATCTACGTTCCTGCTCTCACCTATGGTCATGAGCTTTGGGTCATGACCGAAAGAACAAGATCTTGGAGACAAGCTGCAGAAATGAGTTTCTTTCGCAGGGTGGAATGGTGCACCCTTATAGATAGGGTGAGGAGCTCTGTCACACAGGAGGAGCTCTGAGTAGAGCCGCTGCTCCTCCACATTGAGAAAAGTCAGCTGAGGTGGCTCGGGCATCTGTTTCCGATGCCACCTAGGTGCATACCTAGGGAGGTGTTCCTGGAGTGACTATGTCAAGAAAAAAACGAGCTAGTTTAAGCCTCGGCTGGGTCAGTTGGAATTTCTATGTGGAGTTTGCATGTTCTCCCCGTGTTGGCGTGAGTTTTCTCTGGGTTCTCCGGTTTCCCCCACAGTGCAAAGACATGCGTTATAGGTGAATTAGGCAGGCTAAATTGTCTGTTGTGCATGCGTGTGAATGAGGGTGTATGGGTGTTTCCCAGTAATGGGTTGCAGCTGGAAGGGCATCCGCTGTGTAAAAAATATGCTGGATAAGTTGGCGGCTGATTCCACTGTGGCGATCTCTGATTCAGGGCCGGTCCGTGGCATAGGCAGTATAGGCAAATGCTAAGGGCGCTGTACATCCAGGGGGCGCCAGAAATGAGCGGTTAGTTGGTTTTGTTTTCAATATTCCTGACACACATTCAGTGATAGATGGCAATAACTCAAAAACCTCTTACCCTAAAAAGATCTAAAGTGTCACACTCAAATAAATGTTCGGATAGATCCAATTGCGAGTGAACAAAGGAATTTATTTGAAACAGTCAAACTTAAAAAAAAAACAGGTGCAACAAAAGAGTGCGGTGCTAGGGGAACAGGACAGGAATCAAGCAGGAAAACAGGCTCTAGCGGGAACTCCTCACGGTCCTAAGCACAGACAGAAACACAGACATGAGCACACACAACGAACTGACAATGAACACTAAACATGTAGCACTTATATAGTCACGATAATGTATATCAGCTGGCGAACAATCAATCCAGCGGAGTGCAGTCAGGCCACATGACCAAAACAATACACGTGGGCCACAAAAACAAAACAAACCCACATGATCACACAGACATTCCGGAAGAGCGCACAAACCTGCAACCGTGACACTAAAGTGTGTTTCCTACAAAAAGACAAAGCTGGTTATGTTTCACAGCTGTCTTTTTTTTTTCGCTCGATATTACGAGCACTGCTCCGTTTAGCCTGGGATATGCGTATAGCCGGGAGAGCTGAGCTCGCGCGGAGTGGAGCTCTCCGTAAGGGACCGTCGGAAAAGTGCTTCTTTTTTTTTCGTTTTTTTTATTTATTTTTTTGCTCAATTCTGCTTGTTTTATTTTAAATACAACTAATTTTCTCTTAAATGAGCACAACAGTTACTAAAGTAGTCGAATGCTTCATTCATTCATTCATTCATTATAGATCTGTGAATTCTTACATTAACACCTCTGTTATCAAACAAAACACAATGAGAGATTCATTTGCTGCTCTTCACTAAATAGCAAATACAATTAAAAGTTAAATAGATTTTATAGCTTTATTTAATTTCTGTATAGGCCGTTGATTTTAATAGGTTAAACCTTTTATTTTATTGTCAATATTTTCTATTGTTTGCTATGTTTTCTATCATTTGAAGCTATTTGTTGTCCCATATTTGAACATCCCAACGTTGATAGATATGACATAACATTGCTAATCATTAAATAGCTATAGTGCTATCTGTTAGTTTTACGTCAGCTAATGTTATGGAAGGGCATAGATGTTTTGGAAAATAGTAATATTAATGTAACTACCCCATCATTCCTTCCTTAAGCAAATGTGTAAATATTAGATCTATTCAGCATTAATGTTAATAGCATTGGCATATTTATCTGACATTTTCCCAGCTTGTAGTAGTCGATCAAAAAGCTGTTTAGTTTCTTTTGACTTTACACTAGCAGTGGAATTTACTGCGATGTGACGGGGCGCCACCTGAAATCTTGCCTAGGGCGCCAAATTGGTTAGGGCCGGGCCTGCTCTGATTAATAAAGGGACTAAGCCGAAAAGAAAAATAATAAATGAAATTTCATAATAATGCTAATCAATCGTGTGTTGGCAATGATTTTCATTGGTTGAACAAACTAAAGCCCCTCCCCAAATTAAAAACAATTGGCTGAATCGTTTGAGCCAATGTTTTAACAAAAAAGTTTTTGGCTGGGCTTCAGTCGTTTGCAGTTAAGTTCACTTCAGTTTCTGTCATTCTCACTGCCGTGTCTTTCTATCTAGTCCTTGTCATGTCGTGGATGTTGGTAAACTCATGTTTTGTCCTCTGGGAAGCCCCAGGGCTGTGTGTGGGCTGTGTGTGTGTGTGTGTGTGTGTGTGTGTGTGTGTGTGTGTGTGTGTGTGTGTGTGTGTGTGTGTGTGTGTGTGTGTGTGTGTGTGTGTGTGTGTGTGTCCATCAAACCACATATCCCGTCTGCCTGCTGAATAATGTATTAGCTTTACATTTGGCACAAATAAGGATTTACTATGTGGAAAATGACTTCAATGCGCCGTTAAGACAAGTGACTCAGCATGTATTGTTCTTGACGGGCACACTGTTGAGGCTGAAATTGCTTTTCAAATTATTTAAATGAATAATTAATTAGCCAGTTAGGTGTATTAACAGGGTTATTATGTGGGATGGCATGTAAAGGATTTATAATGGCTTTTATGTAATAACAGTGCAGACAAGCGATGTTTGATGGCAGTGCTGCTGTAGCTGCAGTTAAAAGAGTGTTGGGAATTTAAGTAAGAGATTTGAGTTTACAGATATTCATGTATAATTTAACACTTTGTGTGATGAACATATACCTTTTGACTATACCAGAGATGTCCAGACTCGGTCCTGGAGGGCCGGTGTCCTGCAAATTAGTTCCAACCCCAATCAGACACACTTAGGCCAGCTAATCAAGCTCTTACTAGGCATTCTAGAAACATCCTTGCAGGTGTGTTAAAGCAAGTTGGAGCTAAAATCTGTAGGACACTGACCCTCCAGGACCAAGTTTGGACACCCCAGGACTAT
Source organism: Danio rerio (assembly GCF_052040795.2). NCBI lineage: Eukaryota > Metazoa > Chordata > Actinopteri > Cypriniformes > Danionidae > Danio > Danio rerio. The sequence goes on from NC_141036.1 coordinate 51,966,599, forward strand.
ACAGTATATAAAGAATTATTGTATATAAAGTATATATAAAATTACTTCATTAATACAGTCAGTGTCTGTTGGTTCCAACATTTTTAGACTCATGTCAAAGTCCTGAATTTCTAGGGTTAAAAACTAAGATTCTTTATTGGCTCTAATATTTACATTCAACATTCATGCTACATTCCCATTGCACAAATTTTTTTTACAGCAAAATAAGGATATTTACAGTATATATATATATATATATATATATATATATATATATATATATATATATATATATATATATATATATATATATACTTATATATACAAAACAAAACAACACTTATACTTTAAAGGAGAACATTGACGTTTTGAAACAAAAATAACTGAACTGAAACTAAATTATTAAAAATAAACCTGCGAGACTTAAATTATGTCCTGCGGCAAAATTATTTTTATTATACTTTTAGTGATCTGCTTGAGGTAGGTCAATTTATTTTTATGCTTTTGATGAAGCAGCATTCAACTTAAGCTCTTTAGACCATGCGCCTGACTGTTTCTCAGTGTTTCGCCGCAATATCTTTAAATAAATAATTATTTAGGCCTATTTTCATTATTCATTTATTTTTCATTATACGTTTTATGATTATGTACAATAATTGAGGCATAAAATGAGATAGTAAAATATAATCAACAACGATAATGTAAACAAAAACATGAATGAAAATGTCTTATCTTAGTCCTATCAAAATGGCAAACACTGAACATCTCTCTGTGTTTATTCTAAGAGACTGCTTTATTTATTTAAGACTACTTATTTGTGCTGAATGTTTGTGCTTTCATTTTAGTTGTCTTTTATTTCTTCAACTCTTTTTTCTAAAATGAATCCTCTTTGCACTTAACAAGTTTACAATAAAGTTTGTTAACAAATTTTAAATGATTAATGAAGGAATTATAATGCTTTGACTTATTGTTTAATCCCATTTACAAGCACAGTAGCATATTTAAAGCTGCTGTATAGGCTATTTCTCTCCGTTCGCATCCCGTCCTTTTGTGCCCCCTGGCGGCTTATTCACAAACTGCGGTCATACACTAAAAACAGAGCGGCAGCAATTTAAAACGGTGGCGGTATAAGCTCTGACGGTAATGGCCATTTTGAACTCTCACCTACTGTAGATTGCTATGTGTTCTTCATACTTACCAAAAAAGTTTATCTTCTATAATCTGGTCACTGAAAGGCTCTTTGTGGAAATGAAAATGGTTCTTTTCTGTCCTTTTTGCAAAACCCATCCTTATTTTAAGAGTGTAGCCTAGCAACAGGCTCATGCCAAACTCCAAAAGAATCAACTGTTGATTTTAGGCTGAGATTACTTAGAAATGTTTATGCTTTTATTTTCGCTGCCCAGACCTTCATCTAAAAAAGAAATAAAGACATTTACCATGCCCTGCATTAAGGGGTCAGTTTGGCAGAGGCAGTGAAATGTCAGCGGCCGAAGGTTGGCAAAAACCTGCTCAGCAACAGTGACCTACAGAGATGCAGCACATGTCGAAAGAGAGAGGGAGAAAGAGAGAGAGAAAGAGAGAGAGAGAGGATGAGTCTGCGCTGCAAAAAATGCTTTTGTTTCTAGTCTAGATATCTAAAAATTCCTAAATCAATAAGTATTTTCTAGACAAGCACAAAATATTGTCTTGTTTTAAGAAATAACATGTCAAAATGAAGTGTGTTTTTCCTTAAAACAAGCAAAATGATCTGCCAATGAAGTAAGCAAAATAATCTTATGTCAAAAATGAAAAACAATATTATTTAGCTTGTTTTAAGGGAAAACACAATTAATTCCGGCGTATTATTTCTTAAAACAAGACAACATATATCTGAAGGTGCTGTAGACTTGAAATTTTGAAATCCATGTGTGCAAAGAAAACAAAACAAATTAGTTTACAAATGAAGTTATGCATAATAAAATGACACAAGGAAAAAAGTATTGAACACATGAAGAAAGGGAGGTGCAGAAAGGCAGTGAAAGCCCAGACAGCAACTGAAATCTCTCAGTAGTTTTCAGTAAATTGATGTTAGCTGGATATGGAACGTGAAAATATTTTCATTGCATTTTGAAGAGTAAAATGCACAACTCATTCATTCATTTTCCTTCGGCTTAGTGTTTTTTTTTTATCAGGGGTTGCCACAGCGGAATAAACTGCCAACTTTTCCAACATATGTTTTACGCAGCAGATACCCTTCCAGCTGCAACCCAGTACTGGGAAACACCCATAAACCCACATTCACACACACTAGAGCTGTAATCGGGCCATAAAAGTTAGGCCCGACAGGGCCCGAGCCCTACAAAATTCGGCCTGAGCCCGACAAGTACATTCTGATTGACACTTTTTAGAAAGCCCGAACTCGTTTACAGCCCGACATTATTCAGATGTGCACATGCACACAGCTCTTTTGTCTTTTTTCAAGAATGAGTCGTTTTTATGTGTTTAAACTTCATTTATTCATAACAAACGTAGGCTATAGCTAGGCCATTAGAACAAAGAAATGTCTCAGTATAGTCCTAGGTACATACACTTAACCTTTAAATTGGCCAACACACCAATAAAATAAGCCTTTCCTAATAAATTAAATAAAAATGAATTGTAAATGATGACGGGTATTTGGATGAAGATAAAGGCTCTGAGGGATTTGTTTCGCCACATCTCTTCACAATCTGGCAACAGTGAAGCTGTATAATTAAAGTATAATGCCAACATTAGCCTATATATTTTGTCTACATTAAGCATTTGTGCTTTAATTAATATTTAGTTATAATTAAAAAATGTTTAGGCTACGTGTTTTTGTGGAGGAACATTATTGAATCCACTGTTTTAGCGCGGTGCTGCGGTCACTGATGGTGCTCACTGAACACCCTTTCACTGCTGCTGCTGGCCGAGATGCATACTGTTCTGGCTAATTTAGCAAGTTTAGGGTAGGATTGTTTGTTCATCTTCCACCAGCCAAGGACATCCATTTCATTTTCCATGACATCAGTTTTAATGTAGCGAGTGACCTCGTCATCTTCCATGTCAGTTTGCTGTGCATACATTGCTGTTTAGCGCTCTACTGTAATACATAGTGAGTGTATGAGTGACCACTGAAATACCTTTGCTGCTAGAATGACGGTTCTTTTTGGACTGGTGGCTGGCCTGACCGCGGTCAAAATTCACTCTTTTTGACTTCATCATCAATTGTTTTTTACTTTTGCAGGGATGGATTTTAATGTTGTAACAAACGATTTAATTACTTTCTCATGCTAATCGAAATGCATGACAAGACTGTTAATTTACTGCGCAAGCGAAGCCCAGCCTGACCCGCCCCCATCTAAAATGATAGAAATTAAGCCTGAACCCACCTGAACCCGTCGCGTTCGGGCAAAGATCTTCAGCTCTAACACACACACACACTCATACACTATGGTCAATTTAGCTTACCCAATTCACCTATAGTGCATGTCTTTGGACTGTAGGTGAAACAGGAACACCCAGATGAAACCTGTGCCAACATGGGGAGAACATGGAAACTCCATACAGAGACCTTTTATCAGTAACAAAAAAAAAATTCAGCATTCACAAACTCTGGTCAAAGCCATCTGATGTGACCAGACGGACCATCGGCACTAATCCTAAACATCTGCTTTACGGATTAGCCTTTATATTAGCCTCTTGATGGATTTATTTTAACATGATATCCAAAAACACACCCAAACAAGATGACTTTATAATCTCTGACAGTGTTTCCCAGATTAACACTCATCTTTACTGTGATTACCTGCACTGAAAATCCCTATGCAGAGAGTGGAGCATATCATCTGGCTGCATTAAGACTCATTTTCTGTTGGCTTGATTTTCAGCGTTGCTGTCATGCAATATGATGCTATTTAGGGTAGAATTGACTTGGAAAGGAAGTTGAGATAGTAGGTTATTCCCTGTTGCTACTTGAGTAAAATAAATAAAGGAAGAAGGCAAAAATATAAGGCAGTACTTGCAGAGCGGTACTTCATTTTGTCTGTGGGGACTTGATTTGATTGGATGGTTGCGCGTGGAGGATTTCATGTGTGTGACAGGTTGACGGCTTTGTATCAATAAACAGCAATCAGAGAAGAGATTTAGCTGTAGAGGCAGGGGAAGCTAGATTGTTCAAACATTATGGGTTCTATTTTAGTGATCTAAGTGCAAAGTCTAAAGCTGCGGTCACACTAGAGCAGGGGTCTTAAACTCAATTTACCTGGGGGCCGCAGGAGGCAAAGTCTGGGTGAGGCTGGGCCGCATAAGGGATTTCACAAAAAAAAGTCCTCAGATGTCATTATTAACAATTTTAATTATTTCTTCTGAACATGAAGTGTCCTGAACATTAATAGAACATTCAGTGAAGATTATGAACAGTTCTTGCAGCCAGAGACTTGACAGCGCTTCTTCTCACAAATCTGAACCAGGAAGGGGGTGGGGGGGTGGGGGGGTGTGAGGGGGTGTTGGGGGGTGATGTGGGGTGATGTGGGGGGAGGAGGGGATTGGTGCAGATCAGCAGAGTGGATGCGAGCGTACTGATCACCTGTGTTGTCGCGCGTACTGATCACCTGTGTTGTCGCGCGCGTACTGATCACTTGTGTTGTCACGCGCGTACTGATCACCTGTGTTGCTGTGCACCTACTGAAGGGCTGGACCGAAGGTGTGCTGCGTGTGTAGATAGGTAGCTAAGTGGCAGGCAGGGGCGGGAACAGCTTACCTTGGTTCTGGCCGGCGTGAGTTCCCTCATAACACTTCCCGCCCGTCACAGCGTCTAACAAAGGGGCGGGGTGCGTGGTGACGTCACCGGCATCCTCGCCCCTTTGTTTACACGGCGGGTGGGGAATGCCAGTGACTGCTGTGTACGGATAGAATCAGCGGAGCGGGGAGCGCTCTCTCTCCCCGCTCTGCTGATTCTGTCAGTGTACAGCGGTCGGCGCGGGCCACAAAATATTGCACTGAGGGCAACAAATGGCCCGCGGGCCGCGAGTTTGAGACCCCTGCACTAGAGTTTGTGTGTGCAAAATTCTGTCCTACGACTACTCTCTCTCTCCTCAAAGAGTGTTAGTTCAGCATCCCCTGTTCCCCCGCCTGTTCAGTCCACACCTTGATGGTGCGTCGCTGTTCTCCTCTTAACCTGCATCTTTACATCTGACCATTTCTTTTTTATATGGTTCACAGTGCGATGTTCAGACCATAGACTGTAAAATATATGGATGTAGTATCCGTGACGTCATCCATAGGTTTCTGAAGAGCGCAAAAGAAGCCACAAGTAGGCGCGGCCAACCGTCGCCCTTTTGTTCGCGCGTCATAGCACCCACGGCAGGATACCAAACAAGGGCAAAGAGGCGGAGAGTGAGCGGAGCTGCTGGCATTTTGCTTGGACCTGGCAGACAGACTTTTCTTTGGGAGAAACGCTTAATACTTTATCACCTGCGATTCATTTGTGTTCTGACCACTTGTGCTTGATTGTATACTATATCAATAAAGTGTTTCGACTTTTAAAAACACTGCTGTAATACACTGAGCCACTAAGTATTGTTCTTATGACGTTTTTCTACAGGAGGAAAACGCGAAATACGTCCAAACACTTCAGATATAGTCTGTGTTAGTAAGTACAAGACTATTGATGAAATCCAGGCATAACACTGTATGATAACGCTTCAGATGACTGTTCTAGAGCCTACAGCTAATCAATCTGACAGATTCTGGAGTGCATTACAGCTCTAAAGAACATTAAAAATAATAAATGATCTTACATAAAACAAATACATTTATTAGGATGGTATACAAGTATATCATTTCACTCACCAGGGAAACAGAGGCCACGCGAATGGTTTGTGAGCACAATAAAGTGAACACAGCATGCAATATCATCTGATAATTGTAGGAAATTATCCCAAAAGGCAAATGACTGTGTAAAGAAACATTAACCAACACAAAAATGCGATGTATATGCCGAGTTCATTAGCCGTAATCAGCTGAGGTGACGAGACAGCGAGCAGCGAGACCTAGCTGTCACTCAAGTGACCACGCCCTTAATTATGCAGACTTAAAATAACTTAATAAAAATGAAACGGTTGAGTTATAAAAAAATTCACCCCTCTCACAGTTGTCATGATGTTTAATCATTGTTATATGCACCAACGCCATCTTTTGTACCAGGCTGTAAACATGTTTTTATCAGCTGTAAAAATAGCCAATTTCCCATTGCAGTCTAAAATGACCTGCACTTCCTGGAGCCAGCCCCCCAAGGCGAGTCGATGAATTGCAGTTTTAGTTACTTCCGTATTGGCTTCCCGAGGGAGAGCGGGAGGTTGCCGCTTGGTTCAAACCCCACTACGTTAACCACGTCAGCTAAACTCTCCCACTCAATTTGTTTTCTTTTGTTAATAATTCTTGAGGACAAACTTGCAAATAACATCGTTTTTCTCTGGTCTACCTCCGATATTAGCACCTACAGTTCGCATTCTGTGAAGTTTCTCTTACTGCTTGCTTTTGCCATTGCTTTTTCGTTTGGTTTTGCCAAAGTGGAGACATTACCATATTTATACGGGGGAGGTTGCAGGGAGGGGTTTTGACATTGAGAGAATATGTGTGGGATTCCACGTTCGCAGTGTTTCATACATCTAAAATTTTACTGCGTACGCACATTCACAGCTTTGTCCGTACGCAATGTTTTAGTATTAATTAAAAGTATTAAAAGTCTTTGTACATGAGGCACCAGGAGTTTCTAGAGGCAGCCCCTAGAGGCCAGTCAATGAATTGCTATTTTAGGTACTTTAGTATTTGCTTCCTGAGGGAGAGCGGGATATTGCGCTTGGGTTTTACATGCCTGTCAGTCAATATCGGAGGGCGGGGAAAACCGCACTGCTTCATCAATTCAGTAGAATTAAATTGATTTATTTGTATTGCGCCTTTCACAGTCATTATTGTTCAATGAAGTGTCACATCACATTGCGTTGGGCCTCAAAATAGCTGGGATTTGGATTCTACTTTAATGTTAGATGTTTAATCGTAAACTTGTGTTTATATCACTCCAAAATGACTGTGGACACACTATAACATATATCTTATACCATATTTTGTCCAAACCACTTCCAAAAGTTGATTTTGCATGATAGGCACCCTTTAAAACATATATAAATGGCATTGATAAATGTACTCCAAAGCAGAAATAAGTTCCTGGGAGTTTGTTTTTATTGTTCGTTTGTATATTCGCTGCTCCAGCGTTGTCTCATGAGCCTCCTCACATTCATACTCACTCTGCTGCGCTGCTTTCCGGTCGTCTCTGGTTGAATGATGATCTACACTCCCGCTGGCGTCCACTCCGCTTCACAACTCAATTACATAATTGTGTCTTTCATCACTAGTGAACAAGAGGTGAGGCCTCTGCCCACCGCTCATATCAGAGTTAATCCGCAATCAGCTCCATCATAAAGAGATCTTAACCATGACGATCTTTTACTGATATTTCACAATGTAACATGATTCACATTTTCCTATTTTACTATAATTATCTGACACATTTTCAAGTGTAACAAGACAGAAAAAGATGAAGAAGTTTCTTATGTTCACCAAAGCAACATTTATTTGATTAAAGATACATTAAAAGTGTCACACTCTGTGTGACACTTGTAATTTAAATTTATTATATATATATATATATATATATATATATATATATATATATATATATATATATATATATATATATATATATATATACATTTTCATAGTATTTCCTTTATTTTTTTCTGGAGAAGATCTTACTTGTTTTATATCAGCTAAAATAAAAACAATTTTTACTGTTTTTAAAACCATTTTAAGGTCAAAATTATTAGCCCTCTTAAACAATATTTCTTTTGATTGTCTACAGAACAAACCAACTTGTCGAATTAACCTGGTTAAGCCTTTAAATGTCACTTGAAAAATCGTCACCTTGGAATTATAAGGTTCTATCTGCGTTCTGATTGATTTTGAGATATTGAGTTTTTGCATTCCATATTGCAAACAGTGTTGTAACATTTGTTTTTTGAATAAAAGTCTTAAAATGTAAACAATTTATTTAAAAAAACACATCCCATAATGAAATGAATTTGTCATTTAATAAGAATATGTCAATAACTCAATTTTGACAAAAGAATTGACAAAAAAGTTGTCAGTTAGAACCTTTTAATTCTTAGGTGACGAAATATCTAGAATCTTCAAAAATATCTAGTCTAATATTATGTACTGTCATCATGGCAAATATAAAAGATGTCAGTTATTAGAAATGAGTTATCAAAATATAGAAATGTGTTAATAATACAGTATATTTCTGTTAAGGCAATTGTATTTTGAAAAATAATGTTTAAGTGTTATATTTTTAATGGTTAAATGACTGATGTGTGCAGGGCTAATCAGTTATTCCATTAAACTGCAGTTTGTTTAGTTATTCCATAGTTACCATTAATAAGGTCTAAAACTATGGGTAATTTTGCCACTTACCACTACGTGTTTTTTTCAGGTCGGAGCTGTCATCATGTATATGTTGCCATGTCAGTTCGATGCGTGCATTGTAGGGTTGGGCATCTAAGCTATAATGCCGATCCGATACGCATCTCGATACAAAGAATACGATCCGATATATTAGTGATACATTTGTGACATTGCGATGCAACACGATACGATTTACACCCATATAACGATACAATGCGATAATTCAGCACTAACTAATTAGATCAAGTTTATGAGATGATGTAAGAAAGGATGCTGTGCCATTGAATGAGTTTGATTATTTATAAACCAAGTAAAACCAAGACTTTTTTTACAAACTGGCTTTTCTCTCAGAGCCAGAGTGTCAGTTTACAGTAGAGGGCCATTTTAGAACCTATAGCACATATTATTTAAGTATTTTCAAGATAAACAGAATGTATAAGTGCAATATATATTATAAATGTATATATTTGCACTCTTTCAACATAAAGGATTACCATTGCACAACAAGAATTGTGATTTAACTTTTCAACTATAAAAACAAGTTTTACAAAGATATATTGTGCCACTGATTATTCAAAACTTAAGGTCGTGAACTAGCAGTGTTATGCTGCTTTGAAACATCACTATCACTGTAAACAACAGGCTAATAAAAATATAAATAAATAAAAATTAACAGGAGGTGTTTAAAACCTTCGTTCTCCGTGACACTAGGCTGAATATCTTTGCAGATCAACAATGCAATAGCATTCGTTATTGGCGTGGAGCGAGCAGAACTGTTGCGCATGGAGAAAACTTGCAATGCTTTTCTCACCACTTTTGGAGCTAGTAGCTACAGTTGAAGCAGAGCAGGAAGCCGGGGATGCAGGAACACTGGAAGATGCTTCCACAACAACACCGAGGCGCCGCTTCAAGTGAGATATCAGATTAGTCGTACTGCCCGTTTATTTTACAGATGCGCGGCACATTTTGCAAATTGCATCTGTCCTGTCAAGTCGTCCATCCTTTTTGCAGAATCCATAATGTTGCCATACTTTAGATTTAAAACTCAGTGAGGAATAAAATGTTTGTTTTGCTTCTTGCGCTTTCTGAGGGTGCACCACTAGCTTCATCCGCACACCTGATACACTGAGTTGTAGTGTAAGTGTACACATCCGCAAGTCCGTTGCTAATGCATACTTTATGTAGGTCGATTAAATTATGCGCCAAAAACAGGTTGACAACACTTGTTAATAAATAAAAAATACATTCTATGTTAAAAATATAAGTTGTATCTTGGAAAAACCGATGCATCTCGCAAAAACCGATGCATCTCGATTTGCTTCCAAAATTTCATTCATCCTCTGCTGCTCAACCGATGCACTCGCATCGTGCACGCGCATGACCGCGTATCGATACATATCGGTTAATCTTCCCATCTCTAGTGCATTGCATTATGAAACTATTCTTGTTGACATCTTGGAGTAAAAACAGACTGAACTTGAGGCCGGGTGACGTGGTCCGATAAACTCACTGCACAGACAAACTCCCGTCCTTCTCGGAACTGCAGATGGCTAACGGGACCACAGTATAAACTCGTACGTTTTCCTAGTCTTCAGCCATTATTCCAACAGGTGTGCGCGCTCTAAAAGTGGAAGACATGTCTCTAGTAACCTCTCGTGACACAGCCTCTCCAATGCGGCACCTCGCTAAATTTGCAAACAAGATATATGGATCATATTTATTATCACTTGGCAGTAACTGGGGAACGCCAACAAATGTAGCGAAGTAAGAGTAATGATTTTTCTCTAATTATTTACTTGAGTAAAAGTACACATATTTAAATGTACTCAAAAAGTACTCGTTACCCAATAATTTTACTCAAGTAAATGTAATGAAGTAAATGTAACTCGTTACTACCCACCTCTGATCTTCTTTACAGTGGTTGGTTGGCATCCACCAATCTGACAATGTGTCGGCACTGAAAACAGGAAGATGTCGGCTGGACTGCAGCCAAAACTAATCAATTTATGAAGTAACAGACAAAGACTTATATTGTAATGAAAATTGAGTTAATATATTTAATGCGTAATTACTGTAATGCGTACTTGTAACATGTTATTGCCCAACACTGGTTTCAAGCAACCAAATCTGAAAAAGCGCCTTATTTTTGCAGTATTTTTGAAGGGCACTTTCTCCCTCGTCTGTGTTTTACTCAGTTTTTTGATCTAACGTTTTATTAAATCACATCTAAAGGCTTGTAATGTGGTATTGTTATGAGGACTGTGTATCAGGGGGTAGATTTGACAGCTCTGGGCTAAGCTTCAGTTCTCAGAGCTTTTAGGCCCTGTTCTTTAGCTCTAACTTATGTTCCTGTACCAGTCTAATTGAAGAGCGAGTGATCCAGCAAGAGAAGGACTGTTGTTCCCAGCAGAGCCATTTCATTTTTACACACACACACACACACACACACACACACACACACACACACACACACACACACACATATACACACATACACCGCCTCTGCTTTGTCTGCTCAGTCTGTCTGCGCAGAACTAGTTATTAAACAGGTTTAGTTATCCAGAGGTTAAACTGGTTGACATTGATGTGTTTGAGATTGCTTTGGAAGGATAATTCAGCAAGAAATGAGCACTGTGTTGCTGTTTGTTCTTCTGCTTGTGTTCAGGAGTGCTCCTTTGGATTTGTGCGAGGATTAGATTGAGCTTCAAAGTCTTAGCTTTCATTTATTGAGATTAAATAATAGTATGCTAGACTGTGCTAATTTTAGGTAATTGTGGGTTATTTGTAAGACTGGAATAATAGCATACAAGCTGTGTCGACTGATTAGTGACCTTCTTGGAGATCGTCGTATTTACAGTGCATTTTAGTTGTATTATCCTTTTATTAAATGATGTGTTTTTTGTTTCATTTTTGTTCAGTAGTATATTTATTTATATATTTAATTTAATTTAATTTAAAACCCAGACAATTACAACATAACTATTTCATGTACAGTATTTTATGTAATAACTAGTTTTTATTTTTTTATTTTTCTAGTTGACATTTGTGTTTTTTAAATTAAAAGTACTTATTAAAGTAGTACAATCGCCTCACAGTGAGAAGGTCGCTGGTTTGAGCCCCGGCTGGGTCAGTTGGCATTTCTGTGTGAGGTTTGCATGTTCTCCCCGTGTTGGTGTGGGTTTCCTCCGGGTGCTCCGGTTTCCCACACAGTCCAAAGACATGCGGTATGAGCTGGATAAGTTGGTGGTTCATTACGCTGTGGCGACCCCTGATTAATAAAGTGGCTGAGCTAAAAATTAAATTAAATTAAATTAAATTAAATTAAATTAAATTAAATTAAATTAAATTAAATTAAATTAATTGAATTGAATTGAATTGAATTGAATTGAATTGAATTGAATTAAATTAAAAACCTTGGCTGACAATTATAGCATAAATATTTTAAATACTGTATTTTATGTAATGATTAGTTTTTCTAGTTGTTTTCTAGTTAACATTTTTGTTTATAAAATTTAATTTAATTTAATTTAATTTAATTTAATTTAATTTAATTTAAAACCTAGGCAGACAATTACAAAATATAAATTTCAAATACAGTATTTTATGTAACGATTAGTTTATATTTTTGTTTTCTAGTTAAAATATATTTTTTTATAAATTAAATAAATTAAATTAAATTAAATTAAATTAAATTAAAAACCCACGCAGACAATTACATCTACATATCCCATCACATGTATGGACATTTTCCTTAAACCACAAAACAATGCAATGTGTTATTCAAAGTCTGGGTTTAAAAATTCCTGTAAAACATCGTTAAAGAACGTTCGAGGTTACTAAAGTAACCCTTCGTTCCCCTTCGGGGGGAACTTCAGCACTATAAGTGGATTTGATTGTAAAATCCACGCATTGGGAGGTTCGGTTCAGAAGCTACTCGTCTGAAAGAGTATTGAACGGGCCAATTAAGAATGAATTGGCAGCGCAAGCCTGCGCAGGTGAGCGGCATAAGCAATCAACTGAGTATATAAGCTCACCTGGCGCCAGCAGACGCTATCCTTTTTAAGCTGAAGAGACTTTCAACAGCTAAGGGACAGTCATTATGGCGACGGAGTATAGTGCTTCCGTTCCCCTCCTCGGGGAACGAAGGGTTACTTTAGTAACCTCGAACGTTCCCCTTCGGGGGGAACTTCAGCACTATAAGTGGATTTGATTGTAAAATCCACGCATTGGGAGCCCATTGAAAGCGCCATAATGACTGCACCTTACCAACACCCCCGATGAGGAGATAGTCAAGCAAGCGTGACGCACCCACATCATGGGGGGCGCGGTCCTCCAACGTGTCCCTGGCCCTAATTTATCCTACTTCAACAGAAGTTTTACGGATTTATATATATTTTTTGGGAAGTCGTGAGCATCTAGATAATTCTAGGAAAATACGACAGTACGTTGGGAAGCGTGCAATCCCGATAGGGAGGACGCTGCGGAGGCCATCCGTTACCCAAGGGGGGATAGATGGCAGAATTTACATATGGACTAGCCCTAAAAAGGGGGAGTACGCATAGCAAAAGAGTGGTTAGCGGGGAGGGAAGACACGGGTCCGCCCAGGGGGGGGACTTAACCGTGGCGGAATAAGCATATGGGATCGCCTAGTGGGGATCACGCATAGCAGGCACCTTTACCCAAAACGCGGGCTGACCAGCGGGCAGACCTACAACGTAGTGGGCCAGCAAGTGACTCCTCCGCTGAGTCAGTGCTGGGGGCCACGAAGGAATCTGCAGGGCTCACCTGACGGGGAACTTTACTGACAGATAAAAAGGCGCACGTATCTCCGTGTTAGGGAAAATGGCGCAGCAAGCGTGTTTCAACACCCTACCGAATTGTTTCCTCAATCACCAAGGGTTACCTAATACCCTTGAGGAAACCGGCTCCACTCGCAGATTGTAAAACCTTGCAAATGTGTTGGGTGTCACCCAGCCCGCAGCTCTACAGATGTCTGTTAGAGGGGCGCCGCGTGCGCTCTCGGGGGACGCGGCTCATCTCGGCTCTGATAGTGAAAGAAAGGCATCCACAATCTAGTGGGAACTTATTTCGGTACGGCACTTCCCTGCTGCCGACCGCTATAACAGACGAAGAGCTGCTCAGATGATCTAAACTCTGAGTGCGGTCCGGATAATACGCAAAACGCGAACTGGACAATAAAGAAGGGCTGGGTCTGCCTCCTCCGAGGGCAGCGCTTGCAGGCTCACTACCTCGTATTAAAACGGAGTGGTAGGAACCTTGGGCACATATCGCGGGCGGGGTCTCAGGACGTGAGAGAAGCCAGCCCAATTACAGGCACGAGTCACTGACCGAAAAATGCCTCCGGGTCCCCGACCCTCTAATCGATATCAACGCGACCAGCAGAGCTGTCTTCAGGGACAGAAAGATACTGAGTCGAGGATCGAAGGGATCTGGCGCGGCTTGTGTAGCGAGGGCGAGATCCTAAGAGGGCATGAGAGGGGGCGGGGTGGATTAATTCGCTTAACGCCCCTGAGGAACCGGATGATGAGGTTATGCGTTCCCACGGTGCTGCCAGCCACCGCGTTATGAGAGCGGAGATGGCAGCCACGTAACCTTGAGTGTGGAGGGCGACAGCCTGCTCTCCAACTTCTCTCGGCGTAAAGAAAGCACAACGCTGATCTGGCAAATTACGGGGGTCTTCTCAGCGAGAGACACACCATTCAGTGAATAGACTCCACGTCAGGGCATAGGCGCGCTCGGGGAGGGGGCTCTAGCCCGAGTGACGGTATTAGCCACCGCAATCGGAGGTTACCTAAGTCTTCCTCGCGTCTAAAAATCTCTTCAAAGATCGGCGAGGGTGCCAGGTGGTGCCCTGTCCCTGAGAGAGTAGGTGCTCTCTCGAAGGGACTGCCAGGGGAGGGCTATCGCGAGGGAGAGCTCTGACATCCAGGTCCGGTTGAGCCAGAGGGGCGCAACCAGCAACCTGTTCCTCGTCCTCCCTGACCTTGCACAGTAACTGCGCGAGCAGGCTCACTGGGGGAAACGCGTATTTGAGCGTGCCCCGAGGCCAGCTGTAAGCCAGTGCATCCGTGCCGAGAGCACTCGGTCAGGGAAAGAACAACTGGCAATGAGCGATCTCGGGGGAAGCAACAGATCGATCTGGGCTTCCCCGAATCGCGCCCATATCAGCTGAACAGACTCGGGGTGGAGTCTCCATTCTCCAGGACGCAAGGCTGCCGTGAGAGCGCATCGGCTGCACGGTTGAGCTTGCCTGAATATGAATGGCGTGCAGCGATTTCAGCTGCGGATGACTCCAGAGGAGCAGACGGCGGGCGAGCTGAGACATGCGGCGAGAGCGCATACCCCCTATACGGCTGATATACGCCACCGCCGCCGTACTGTCCGTCCTGACCAGCACGTGTTGCCGCTCCAGCACCGGAAAAAAACGGTGGAGAGCGAGGAACACTGCCAACAGCTCCAGGCGATATGCCAATGCAACTGGGTACCTTTCCACAGGTCAGCAGCCGCATACCCGCAACGCACAGCCCCCCAGCCCGTGTTGGAAGCGTCTGCTGAAACGACAACAAGACTGGACGCCTGTTCTAGAGACACCCAGGCCTGTAGGAACGAGGGGTCGCTCCAAGGGCTGAGGGCGCGGCGACACAGCGCAGTAACAGAGACTCGGTGTGCGCGCGCGTGCCATGCGCGTCTGGGGACTCGATCGTGATCAGCCAGTGCTGAAGTGGTCTCATATAGAATAATCCGAGCGGCATGAAGTGGCTGCGGATGCCATATGCCCCAGGAGCCTCTGAAATAGTTTCAGTGGGACCACTGTTTTACTGTCGAGCTCTCTCAGACAGTACAGCATCAGCTGAGCGCGCTCTCCGGAGAGGCGCGCTGCCATGGTGACCGAGTCCAACTCCAGCCCGAGAGAAGAGATCCTCTGCACGGGGGCGAGTTTGCTCTTTTCTCGGTTGACCTGAAACCCCAACAGGTGGAAGTGCCAGAGCACTTTGTCTCTGTGCATAATCAACTGCTCCGAGAGAGGGCAAAAATCAGCCAGTCGTAAAGAAATCGAGTATGCAGATGCCCGCGAGCCGAAGGGGCGCTGAGGCACCCTCCGCGGGCTTGGTGAGGACCCGCGGAGACAGAGAGAGCCCGAAGGGGAGGGCTTTGTATTGCCAAGCTCGACCTTCAAACGCAAACCGCAGAAACTGTCGGTGGCGAGGAAGAGTGGAGACATGGAAATACGCGTCCATCAGGTCTAATGCTGCAGACCAACCCAGAGGACGAACGCACCGGAGGATGCGCTTCTGCGTGAGCATTCTGAAATGCAGCTTGTGCAGGCAGCGGTTCAAAACGCGCAGATCTAGGATTGGCCGTGACCCACCGCTCTTTTTGGGCACGATGAAGTGTGGGCTGTAAAACCCGCTCTCCATCTCGGCTGGAGGGAGCGGCTCGATTGCATCCTTCGCCAGGAGGACAGCAATCTCCTCTCGCAAGACAGGGGCGGACAGGGGGCTGACCCTGGTGAATACACACCCGTGACTTGGGGGGCCGTTTCGCGAACTGAATCGCATAGCCGAGTCTGATTGTGCGTATGAGCCACCGCGAAGAGCTGGCCCGCGCTAACCAGGCAGGCAGAGCTCTCGCTAATGGACTCATCGCTACAATCGCTGATGTACCAGCAGTGGGGCAGCGCGGAGTGGGTGTGCTGATCCGGGAAGCTCGCGGGTCCCACGGAAAAGCTGGAGGTGAGATATTTGCTCTCACTCCAAACCCGAGCTCCGGAGGGGAGGCTCGAGGGGTGGGAGAAAGGAGACCGTCCTCCCAGCGCTCGTGAGCCACTGGCGAAACGCACCGAATCTGCAAGCTAGAAAGCATAGCGTCCCAGACTGGCAGATTTCGGGCTGTCACATCTGGGGAAGTGAAAAGTGCCCTTTCATAATGTTTTCATGGCAGTAAAAAGTGCCGTTGGAAATGGGGCCCCGCCCTCCAGCGGGGAAAGAGCAAGTTCCCTCTTCTCCAGATGGCCTGTCCCAGGGGCGCTTCGCGGTCCGTTGCCGGACTTAGCGGCGTTCTGGGCAGGGGGGCTGCCTGCTTCCGAGGTGCCCGACGCGCTCGCTTCGCCGGAGGCGTGTGCGGGGGCGGAGCAGCTCTCGTAGGCAGGCGCCTTGGCGAGGAGCAGGTATGAATGGCACGGCGGGCGGAGCGGGCTACGGACCGCCGATAAGACATCACCCACCAACTGCTCTCTCACCGCCTTGAATTCCTGGGTGAATTCACAGACAGTTATATGGGGATATGGGGAAGTCAAGAAAGCGGACTTTGTCGACTTTGCGCATATCAGCCAGGGGTGGCGCTCCTGGACCACTAATGTGGACATCGTCCTCCCCAACGCACATGCAGCGGACTCAGTAGTCCGAAGAGCTAAGTCGGCGGCGGTGCGAAGCTCGTAAGCCTGGGTTGGACCCACCTTCGTGCAGCTCGGCCAGCGCCTGCGCTTGGTAGCGCTGGTAGGTGGCTATCGCATGCAAGGCGGAAGCAGCCTGGCCCGCAGCTATGTAAGCTCTAGCTCCGAGGGAGGTAGATAACTTACAGGCTTTGGATGGGAGACGAGGCGGACCCCGCCAAGAAGAGGCGCCGCGCGGATTTACCGCCATCGCGCACTCAACCTGAGGAATCGCCACATACCCCCTGGCTGTTTCACCGTCAAGAGTGGTTAGGGTGGAGGAACACGCAGCACGAGCAGAAAAAAGTGCTTTACAAGACCGCGTGAGCCTACTGTGCACCTCCGGGAAGAAGGGAACGCCCCTCTAGTCGGTCCGGCCTCGGAGCTGGGGGATAAACCATCTCAAACCCACGGCCGAAGCAGCCCGGGAAAGCACGGCTAACATGTCCGTTTCAGGATCCGTAGTGACAGCGCTCACCAGCCCGAAGGGGGCGAGCGGGTCTGGATCATCATCGGACAATGAAAGCCCACCCTCCGATGCCGCGGTGGACATCTGGTCTCCGGTGTCATCGGGCGTAAGGGCTACCATCTGTTAGACGGATCGCTTCCCCCGCCTGAAGCTTGGATGGAGCGCTTAGAGGAGCGGGAGGTCCGCGGGCCCGTGGGCGACGGATTATCTCTCGCTGAAACCCTCAGATCTGCCCGAGTGCCCGCTGCAGAGCAGGGGACAACTGGGGTGGTTCGCCCTTTTGCAAAGGCTAACCGCGATCTTGCGCAACAGTCATGGCATCGCAATGACGACATGAACTGCCCGCGAGCAGCGCATTAACATGCTGGACCCCCAGACATGTAACGCAGTGCCCGCGCCCATCATCCGAGGACAGGAAACCACCGCATCCAGAAACGCACAGTCGGACCGCCGTCCTGATAAGGACGTGCTGCACGACTGTGTTGCTCTTTCTGTGAAGTTTGCAACTTTATACGCACCGCTCTGGAGGACCGGACCCAAAGAACGCCAGGCAAGGGAGAAACCCAGCTCGACCGTCTGCCACTGCGTGTACACACTCTGGACCGGGAGAATGCTCTCGTTCGCTCAGAATCGCTGGTCACAGCAGGAGGAACCCTCATCGACTCGATCAGAAAGTCTCTGAAGCGAAAAGGATAGCGTCTGCTGGCGCCAGGTGAGCTTATATACTCAGTTGATTGCTTATGCCGCTCACCTGCGCAGGCTTGCGCTGCCAATTCATTCTTAATTGGCCCGTTCAATACTCTTTCAGACGAGTAGCTTCTGAACCGAACCTCCCAATGCGTGGATTTTACAATCAAATCCACTTATAGTGCTGAAGTTCCCCCCGAAGGGGAACAGTACTTCTTACCACTGAGCCCCATTTTTTATGTATTACTATGCACTTTTTTTAATATTAACAATTTATTTAAATTTTCTTTCAGCTTTACAAAAAATGTATGCGTTAATAACACAAACACTGATAAATACACAGTTTTGAACAACAGTTACTGCTGTAACAGAAGGAGACCAAACTGTGTGGGTGATTATTAGTTGATCCAAAAATTCAAAAGCAAATTCATATTTTGAAAGCCAGTTACTGTCTTTTCAATATAAGAGAAACAGCAATCCAAAAGCAATCCCTTTAACACTCTCATTAATATCAGTCTGTTCAGAGTCTTTGATTATTTCACTAAAGTTTGCTGCTTGTTCAAAATACTCATTTAAAATGAGCTTCTTGATTTAATTCTTGAGCTTTTTCTGGGACAACTTAATTGTTTTATGTTCAATCTACTTAAATTTGTAAAAACATTTAAGTTAACTTGGCCGATTTGTGTTGTGACAACATAAAGAAATTATGTGGCGCCCAGCTTTTTTTTTTCACAGTGTACATGAAACCATCACTGTTATTTGCACACTCCTGAATGAAATCTTACTTCCTTGAATGTAGATGATGAATTTTCATCATATGCCAACGCTTCATCGATTAAATCCCCATCAGAGCCCTGTCAAACATGGATTTTCCTACACCAAACGCTGCCTAATCAGCCCTGGGATTGATCAATATTAAAAATGATTTTGAAATGGGCAGTGCAGGCCTGTGTGTGTTGTTGGCAGACGTGTTCACATGCTGGGTTTGTGTGAGTGTGAATGGAAACGGCCACACATGATGATCCGCCAACTGGGCCATTTGTTCTCCCAGATGAGCTCATGATGGCCCACATTCACCTTTACACACATTTATAGCTTTACAAGCGGCTCTTCTATTACACTGCGTTTACTTTGAGTAACGACGGAAGCTTGTAGATTTGTTTTATTGCCATTTATAGCACTGCAGTCCACTTGACTTGTGTTTCTGTGTGTATTCACTTATCAGAGTCGTGATTATAATGTATTGTGTATGATATATTATATTATATTATATTATATTATATTATATTATATTATATTATATTATATTATATTGTATTGTATTGTATTATATTATATTATATTATATTATATTATACTATATTATATTATATTATATTATATTTTTATATTATATTATATTACATTATATTATATTTATATTATATTATATTATATTATATTATATTATATTATATTATATTATATTATATTGTATTGTATTGTATTGTATTGTATTGTATTATATTGTATTATATTATATTATATTATATTATATTTATATATTCTATTATATTACATTATATTATATTTATATTCCAAATCAGAATAAGTTGGGACAGTATGGAAAATCAAATAAAAAAGAAAGTAGTGATTTTAAAATTTACATTGACTAGTATTTCATTGCAGACAATACAGCAAACAATATTTAATGTGTTCCTTGTGATTTTATTTTCCAAATATATATATATATATATATATATATATATATATATATATATATATATATATATATATATATATATATATATATATATATATATATATATATATTTAGTGCAAAAACATGTCAGAAAATTACATCGAGTAAAAAGATAAAATCTGTCATACATGTAATTTAAGTTCTGACCCCCACATGAAAAAAAAATAATAGTAAATAAAATTTAATTATAATTAATTAAACAACATATAAATAATAATAATAATAATAATAATAGTAATAGTAATAATAATAATAATAATAATAACAATAATAATAATAATAATAATAATTATTATAGTAATAATAATAATAATAATAATAATAAACTGGGCTTGTGATTTTATTTTTTTTCATTGCAAAAAAAGTTGGAACTAAAAAGCATTTATCACTTTGTAATGTTGCCGTTGCTTTTCCCAACAAGATGTTTAGGGATTGAAGACACCAAGTGAGCAAGTGTTTCGGGTGTAATTTTTTTCCCATTCTTCCTGCAAACAAGTCTTAAGTCAGTACATTTCCACTGTGTGATGGTCCATACCAGACGCCTCCGAGCCAAATGAAGTCGACGTTGCTTCTGGACACTGTTAACATAAGGCTTCCTTTTGGCACAGTACAGTGTTTATTGCATTTGTGGATGTAACTACTGTACGTATTGAGCCCATGTGGAGAGATCAGAGATCACAGTAGCTTAGGCTTAAACTCTTGTCTTTTACACGCTGAAATTCAACTATTGAATTTCAACTATTTTTTAATGTGTTACCAAAGAACCAAAATTGGAATACATGCTTATTTTGAAAACAAACAAACAAGCAAACAAACAATAAAAATCAAGAGGAACACTGTCACACAACCAGCGATCGCTTTCCATAGATCGCTGGTTCTCACACGAACTTCAAGACTACACTTCCGCATTTCCCAGGACTACATTTTCATACATGCACTGCTCCCAGACACCCATGCTCATTCATCTATCCTGATTGCAATCACCAGCTGAACCTTGTCACAGACTGATATCACACCATTCATAAGCCACTCTTTCACCCTTCCAGTTTGCCGAGTCTTCTTTGCTTTCTAGTGACATTACAACGCGTTTCCCTGTCTTGTTTCTCCGAGTTAGACCCTAGCCTTGTATACACTGTTTTCCTGTTTAGCCGCCTGCCTTTTGACCTGTTGCCTGTTTATACGACTACGATTCTGGACTGCCTGCATATACCTGTTAACACCTGATTTGACGACATTGAATAAACCTGCATATTGGATCTTACCTTCTGTTGTGAGTGTCACTCCCCCCAGACGTTACAAACACATTAAATAATGTTAGTTGTATAATTTGCAGTAAAAAATATTAGTCAAAGTAACTTTGAAAATCACTACTTACTTTTTTTATTTGCATTTTCCATAAAATCCCCACTTTTTTTGATTTGGGGTTGTATATTATTCCTTAATTAAATGCACATTTAAAAATATTTGTTGAATTTTATTCCATATCAGCACGATTGTATTATATATTGTGCAGGGTTTGCTTTGAGTAACAAGGAGAACTTGTCAGTTTGTTTTAATGTCCTTTTCAGCCCTACAGTCGCCCTTGTTTGCATGTATTCAGTCATCAGAGGCACGATAGTGTGACAGGATTAAGCTGAGGTGTTGAGAAGAGCAGCGGCTGATATCTGAGATTGTCTTTTTTTTTAATCTGTCACTGAGAAGGCCAAATGTCTGACCGGCTCATTATCTTCACAGACGTCCAGCTGATGAGCTCTGTTCACAACCACAGAGAGAAAAAGAGCAGGCAGATTAGAGCAGAACATAGAAAAGACACACAGATTTGTGTGCAGTTGAAAAAAAGAGGTGAAATAGAGGTGTTGGAAATGGGAATCATGAATTATTTAACTATTGTGAAGTCAGAATTATCAGCCCTCCTGTTTTGTTTGCCTTTTTCAAATGTTTCCCAAATAATTTTTTATAAAGCAAGGAATTTTTTTCAGTATTTTCTATAATATTATTTCTTCCATAGAAAGTCTTATTTGTTTTATTTTCGGCTAGAATAAAAGCATTTTTAAATTTTTTAAAAACTATTTAAGGTCAATATTATTAGCCCCTTTAAACAATATATTTTTGAATGTCTACAGAACAGACCATCATTGTACAATGATTCGCCTAATTACCATAGCTTGCCTAATTAGCTT
This sequence comes from Danio rerio, assembly GCF_052040795.2. Classification (NCBI taxonomy): domain Eukaryota; kingdom Metazoa; phylum Chordata; class Actinopteri; order Cypriniformes; family Danionidae; genus Danio; species Danio rerio. The sequence continues at coordinate 51,988,627 of NC_141036.1, forward strand.
AGTTAAGCCTTTAAGTTGCACACACGGAGAGAGAGAGAGAGACAGGAACACTGTATTTTCTATTGCTGAAATTACAAATAATACAGGAAAGTTTTATGCATTTATTTATGTAATACAAAAAAATGATGAAGATTAGACTTAATTATTGATGAAAACTAAAGCTGAATGTAAGATTGCTTATATCAGAAGGCAGAGACAGTCAAAAAAGGTAAAGTGGGAGTTCTTGTTTTCGATGTGCTTAAATACACATATTAACATTATTTTTGGAGATAACTTTATAAAATTGGTGTTATTATTGAAACCCATTTCATTAAAGTGTTTTTTTGAAAAAATATTACAATGCTCATCTACCCTGTAAAAAAACAAAACAGGTGATTCGCATAAGTAATTCTTTTATATGTCTGACTTGGTCCGAACACATTAAATTATGTTTGATCAAACAAAAAGATAGTGAAATATGAAAACAATGATCGATCCCTGTGGCTTGTATAGCACCTCTCATCAGTTGGAATACAATAACTTTTGCATAGATTATGGTAGAGACATTTTTCTATTTTCCTATGATTACAGACATGTGCAAAAACCACCAAAAGTAATAATTACAGCAACGTAAACCACACAGGACCTAAAAGGTTCACTTTCAAATTTGAGTTTATAAAAAAATACAAAAACTGCTCTTTTTTTTTAGGTGTTTATTATAACACAGACAACATATACAGATATTTTAAACACTTTCAATAGTGTTTTATGAAAATTCAAAGGGTTTTCTTTAAAATGATACCATTTTTGCATTTACACCTCTGCATGTGGATTTGGGAAGCTTTTAAATTTGGGTAAGTAAAATCCAGGTGGAAATTTCAAAATAGCAGTTGACTTTAAGAGGTGGAAAATGGTGATATTTGTTTTATTGTATAATGGTCTGATAACATTTCTACCAAATGCAGAGTGGATGTCAGAATAACAAATCTTTTCACACAATGTGATTAAAATTCAGGGTTTTCAAAATATTGATTACTTAACATATTACCAAAGATTGGTAGCGTTGCATAAAAATAAATGAAAACATTTCTGCAAATGACACTTTTATTGTTATTTTATGCAACATAATAAAAACTCCAAATGACTGCATTTTTATTTTAAACATTTGAATTCAGTAGAAATGTCATCAGTAGTTTACAAAATAAAGCTGAAAATTATAGCTCAAGCATGATTTTTACTCTTTTTGACTATCAAATCACTGACCTTATGCTCTTGGTCGTGCTGCAGTGAGGGAAGATAAGTTGTCACGGCCAGCTCTAATCGTGAACGTTCTCTTCTTCAGCTTTGCGCAGTGAAAGAGTGTGCAGACAGATCTCTGTCAGAGCTGTAGAGCTCAGAAGTAGCCCTGAGATATTATTAATGCACCTCAATTATGTATATTAGATTATTAATGCAATAACTGGATCCAGACCAATTCCAACAGATTGTACAAGGCAACACAGACTGATGGTTTTATGAATTTCCCTCGGGGACATTTTAATCGGCCCTTAATCAGAGCTCGACTGGTTCCTGAAGTGTTTTCCTGCGGAATGTAAAGTGGACTGAAGGTCAAGCGACTGCTCCTCTTTACATGCTGTCACTGTTTTCCGTGTACTCGTTTGTAATTGAATGTTAATTTGTTTGGAATATTTTCTTGCTCCTATCACAAAAGTGATTAATCATTATTTGCTGGAAAATCCTGCTAAAGGTAAACTCAGTGTGCAGGAGCTGGTTTTACATGTAGTTGTTCCATAGTTGATTTTGATTGGTTGGGGTTAAACTGGCAAGACCCGTTTACATCTGCTATAATATATATATATATATATATATATATATATATATATATATATATATATATATATATATATATATATATATATATATACAATCATCAATCATATATATATTAATCATGATTAATTACGATATGCCTTATTTATTAAAAAACCCTTCAGATTCATCAACACGCATGATCGCAATTATCAAATTTGCTTAAACTAAGCATTCTAAAGAATGGCTAGATTTAACAAGCAAGAATTCTGACAGAGGAACGTGAAGCAGACGCTTTACAAAAGGGGGAAACACATCAAACTTAATGAAACATTTGAGGGAGGCAGCGTAAGGGCAGAGAAATGTTTTTGACAGCTTGCGAATTCATCTGGTACTTTCATTCACATGGACACCAATACTCAGCTTTGATGGTTAAGATAATACTGATCAAGAGTCGACCATGTAAACAGCGATTTTTGATTATCTTAAATGACCACGCGAGTCCCGAAATGCGGAGCATTTTCTTTCCGTTCGCCATGCAGTATTAAATTCCATTAAAACATCCTGAATGAAAATATGCTGAATGATAGTGAGCTGCTGAACTGCAGTTAAAGTCTAAATATTAAAAATGAAACAGAAATTGCATGAAACTCTGGAGGAAACGGCATATTTCTTTGCACGTTTAACACACGCAGGGCCAGAGCAAGCTGAACTGGCGCTCTAGGCAAATTCATATGGAAGGCCGAGGACCGTGAGGGAGGGGGTGGGTGTAGCGGATAAATGTGAGGACTGGGGGGTTCGCTCACTATTCTGCTGCCCAAGGCGGCCACTTAAATCGCCTGTATGGAAGCGCCAGCCCTGAACACACGTCGGCCACAACAGGAAATAAAAAAAACTGCAACTGCGTTACTTGCGTTATTTTTTTTTACGCCTCAAATATTTCAAATTAATCATGTGCGTTAACACGCTAATTTTGACAGCCCTAATATATATATATATATATATATATATATATATATATATATATATATATATATATATATATATATATATATATATATTAGGGCTGTCAAAATTAGCGTGTTAACGCACGTAAAATATTATAATAAAAAAAAAAATAAATATATACATATATATATATATATATATATATATATATATATATATATATATATATATATATATATATATATATATATATATATAATATTTTATATATAAAACACATGCTGTAATAGTTAGCAGGGCTCAACAATAAGGACTGCCCGGTGGCCCAGGGCCAGCGTGACAGACACTTGGGACAGTAGACCGGATCAATACTGGCCCGATTGGGACAGTGCTGCCTTGTCACTAACATTTAGTTTGTCTGTGACTATTTATCAATTGCTTGCATTTTAAGTTCTTGCTTTTAAGTCTTTGAACACTACCTTCTCTGTGATGTCGTAAACACTGTATTGCTTTCCAGTTCCTCTTATCTGATGGAGAATTCTATTTTTTTCCATAACCTTCTAACAACCAGTACAGCGAAGAAATGGCAACATGGCGGCAACATAAAATTCTAAGGCTAAAACAAAATATCTGTTTCTAACATCTTAAAAGCAGAAATTTACGTGTGAATAACGTGACAAAAAAAAACAAACAAAAAAAAACACAGTTGCACAGTTTGCCGTCAGTTTGACAAGTCAGCCACCCTTTGTTAAATAATTTCAAACCGCAATAAAATACCTCCACATTTTCCATACTGCTCTTTTTGTTTGCATAACACTTTTATTTACAATTTTTTTAAGTATTAAAATTCTAGATTCAGAGACTTTATTTTTGACACTATATTTAAAATATGTATCTAAAAAATAGGTATTAACTTCCCTTTCTTTTTTTGGTGGGGCCAGTGAAAATTTTGGCAGGGCAAGTAAAAATCTGAACCACTGGCCCGATCAGACCAGTAGAAAAAATCCTTAGCGTTGAACCCTGGTTAGTGGTTCATTCCGCTGTGGCGACCCCTGATTAATAAGGGACTAAGCAGAAGGATAATGAATGAATGAATGAACACTACACTGTAATTTGACCATACAAGATAACAGTTACATCTGAAATGCTTTAAAGAGTATATCCTCCTAAATAAGCGCCTCTGTTTTCCTCTGTTTCCAGACTGCCGTGTAGAGCTGTTCTCCAGCAGTTGCTGTCCAAGGTCCTGAACTCCTCCAGCCCATGCAAACAGGCAGCTCCTGACACCCAGCTCCAGCACTCTTTCCACCAACGCACAACCTCCAGCCATGGATGAGGGATATAGAGACCGATCGGCCTTCATCAAAGGCGCTAAGGACATTGCCAAAGAAGTCAAAAGGCACGCTGGGAAAAAAGTGGGCCGCCACGTGGACAAGATGACCGACGAATACACCAAACGCTCTTATACTCGCTTTGAAGAAGATGACGATGATGACGACTACCCCGTCCAGGCTCAGGACGGCAGCTATTACCGCAGTAACAGCAGGGCTAATGATGATGAAGGAGCCCACAGCGACTCCACAGAAGGCCACGATGAAGACGACGAGATCTACGAGGGCGAGTATCAGGGAATCCCCAGAAATGACTCGGTGGAGAAGGCTGATCGGCAGGTGGGCGCAGTGGGACAGTCTCAGTTTCGGGACATGACACAGTATGAGGGCGAGCGCAGGAAGGACCAGGAGGAGCTGGCGCAGCAGTACGAGACCATCCTGCAGGAGTGCGGCCACGGACGCTTCCAGTGGACCCTCTACTTTGTGCTGGGTCTGGCCCTTATGGCGGATGGCGTGGAGATCTTTGTGGTGGGCTTCGTTCTGCCCAGTGCTGAAAAAGACATGTGCTTGTCTGAGCCCAACAAAGGGATGCTGGGTAAGTCAGCGGTTTCTGATTTAAAGTCCATCTTTGGTACCTTTGGAAGTTGTGCCTTTCCTCATTTATTTTTCCCGTAGGTTTGTGTTGGGTTGACATGATACATTTCTAGTTTTTGTTCTTGGTCTGCTCCCTTAAGGTTATTTTAGTTAATATTTTAGCTGCACATTTGGGTTTACATTTAGTTAGTTTCGATTAATGGTTTTGTTAGTTTTAGTTTAGTTTGTATAGGCTCATTTTACAAGTTCCCTAGAGTTACAAAAAGAGTTTACGAAAGGATGAAAGGATGAGTAAATGGATAGATTGTTTGTGGATGAATGGGTTAGCGGATGGATGAATGGGTCGGTGGATGGATGAATGGGTGGATGGATGGATGGATTGATTGATGGTTGGATGAATGGGTGGATGGAAGGATGGATGGATTGAAGGATGAATGGATGAAATGTTGGGTATATGGATGGATAGATAGATGAATGGGTGGGTGGATGGATGGATGGGTTGATGGATGGATGAGTGGGGTGGATGTTGGATGGATGGATTGATGAATAAGTCGGTGGATGGATGGATGGATGGATTGATAGATGGATAAATGGGTGGGTTGGTGCATAAATGGATAGATGGATGGATTGAGAGTTAGATGAATGAGTGGGTGGATGTTTGGATGGATTGATGGATGAATGGGGGGATAGATGCATGGATGGATTGGATGAATGGGTGGATAGACAGATGGATGGATTGATGGATGAATGGGTGAATGGATGGAATGATGGGTGAATGGATTGATAGATGGATGAATGGGTGGATGGATGGCTGGATGGATTGATAGATGGATGGATAAATGGGTGTATGGATGAATGAATGGATGGATTGATAGATGGATGAATGAGTTGGTGGATGGATGGGTAGATGAATAGATAAATGGACAGATAGTTGGGTGGGTGGATGGATGGTTGGATATATGGGTGGATGGATAGACAGATAGATGGATTGATGGATAGATGAAAACATGAATAGATTGATGGATTTATAGACAGGTTCAAATGATGAATAAATAGATGGATGGATGAATGGATGGATGAATAGAGCTAAAAAGTTGAGTTTTATCATTTTTAAATCCATTCAGCCAATCTCTGGGTCTGGGATAAAAATCATGCTAGCTTAGCTTAGCATAATTCATTGAATCTGATTAGACCATTAGCATCTAGCTCAAAACATTTCAAATAGAGTTTAGATCATTTTCCTGTTTGAAGCTTGACTCTTCTGTGTTTACATTGTGTACAAACACTGATGCAAAATGAAAAGTTAGGTATGGTTAGGAACCTTATGCTTAGTTTTAATTAGTAATCATGAATTATGAATAAATATATCCAAATAATAATAGTATGGCAGCAAACTTCCTTGATTATTACACCAGAAAGAGTTTAGTTCCTGAATATTTTGGCCCAGAAAATAGCAACTTTTCATTTTCCGTCTGTCTTAGTCCACAGTGTAACTTCAGAAGATTCAAACTTTAAATAAGAAAATTGTTTTTTCTTTTTTTTTTAAATGTTTTTAGCTAAATGCTAATGGTCTAATCAGATACAATGATTTATGCTAAGCTAATGTGATTTATGCTAAGCTCCCACCAGACTCTCAGAATGGTGGATTGGATTCTAAAATGTAAAGCTCAATGTTTAAACTAAATGTAAAACTTTAAATCTAAAAATCCCACTAATATTTACATTTTTAGACCCTTCTAAAAACCCCTCTAAAGATTCCTCTTTAACTAGCCTGAACAGGTTTGGATAACAACTAAGACTAGAAGACCAGTTATGTCTGAAGACAAGTGTGTTTTTTTTCTATGGGGCTAGATAAGCTCTCTATCCAGGGGTCATGTTTTCTCATAGCAAAATAACTTTTTCTGTGATATAAACAATTTATGCCTTCAGGCCAGTTTCCACTGTCATCTTGTGCCCAATTCACCATCTGTCTGTCCATCCAAGGACACACAAGCTTTCATCCTGGTCGAACCCAATGCAGCATTGACGCAGTTTGAGCTATAATTAACTAACAATAGGCATGCTGAACGGCACAGTGTGCTTTCATGCTTTATTCTGACTCCCGTGATCTATGGCAGTCCATTTTCATTGATGGTGTCCTTGAACACCATGTTTCTTATTCAAAAAAAAGGTAGTGCCATTATATCAAGATCAAAAAAGTGTTGCTGCTGTGTTCGCTTGCTGTGTTTCCTTTGGTTGTCTGTTAAATGATTTTTATGTGATTGTTGTGACATTAGTCCCGTGTTTTCTTCACACCATCACACTATCGGGTCACAATGTGAGCTCGTTTGCTCATGTGAGCACTTGTTCATTGATATCTTGTGCCTGGGTCTCAGCTGAGCGTGTGTGTGTGTGAGTGCCATTGGGGAGCAGGGCCCTTGGTCTCTCCCCTGTTACAAAACAGCCCTGACTCACGCACAAGTGCCGTCTGCATCACTAGGACTGCTGGGTCCTAGTGCCAAAACGTTTCCATGCATGCGCAGCTGCAGCTCTGCAGCAGAAATGCCTCAGCCTCTGTCGCATGACACGCTCCAATCAAATCTAACAGCGTGGATGTGTGGGATGAAATGGCCCGCGGAGGGTTTTTTTCTGCTCACTGCACCCAGCAGTAAACCTGCAACCATGTTCCCTACTGATGCCTTTAAATGCAATGAATGATGCCTTCTAAAGAGAGGGGATTGTGTTATTTGCTTGTGTAATATTATTTTTAATAATGATATTTTTTTGGTGTTAATGATACTGAAATTTAATCTCATAAAATTTTATGATGAATCAACATTCAAGGAGATTTTATTGTTTGATGGATGGATGGATGGATGGATGGATGCATATATGGATGAATGCATATATGGATGGATTAATAGATGAATGCATATATGGATGGGTTAATAGATAAATGCATATATGGATGGATGGATGGATGGATGCATATATGGATGGATGGATGGATGGATGGACGGAGGGATGGATAGATGGATGCATATATAGATGAATGGATGGATAAATGGATGGATGGATAGTTATATAGATGGATGCATAGATATATGGATGGATGGATGGATGGATGGATGGGTCTATGGATGGACGGACAGACGAAGGGATGGATGGATGGATGGGTGGATGAATGGATGCATATATGGATGGATGGATGGATGGATGGATTGTTGGATGGATGAATGGACAGACTGACAAATGGATGGATTAATATGTAGATTATGGATGGGTGGATGGATGACCAGACATCTGGATGGATAGATAAATGGGATTATGGAAAGATAAAAAGATGAATGGATATATGGATGGAGGGATGGGTGGATGGATGGACGGACAGAGGCATAGATGGATGGATGGATGGATGCATATATGGATGAATGGATGGGTGGGTGGATGGACAAGACAGACAGACAGGCAGGCAGGCAGGCAGGCAGGCAGGCAGGCAGATAGATAGATAGATAGATAGATAGATAGATAGATAGATAGATAGATAGATAGATAGATAGATAGATAGATAGATAGATAGATAGATAGAGTGGATGTATATATGAATAGATGGATAGATGACCAGGCGGATGGATGGTGGGGTTGATGGATGGATAGACAGATGAATGAATTGATGAAAAGATGAATATATAGGCAGATTTGTGGACAGCTGGAAACGATAAACGAATAGCTGCATGGATGGATGGATTGGTGGATGAATGGATGGATGGATGGACAGACTGAAAATTAAGGATTAATGGATAGATATATGGATGGGTAGATGATTGACCAGACATCTGGATGGATAGACAGATGAAGATGGGTGGATGGATGAATGCATATATGGATGGATGGATGGACGGAGGGATAGATGGATGGATGAACGGACGAACGGATGGATGGATGGGTGTATGGATGACCAGACATCTGGATGAATAGACAGATAGATAGATAAATTGATGACAAGATGAAAAGATGAATAGATAGATGGATTTAAGGACAGCTGGAAATGAAGAATAAATAAATTCATGAGTAGATGGATGGGCTGACAGAAGGATGTATAGATGGATGGATGAATGAATTAATAGATGAATGTACAGATGATCAAATAGATTGGTGATGGATGGACTGACAGATAGAAGGATGGATTTATGGACATCTGGAAATACTGAATGCATAGCTGCATGAATGGATGGATGGATGTATGGGCTGACAAATGGATATATGGATGAATGAATAGATGAATGTATATATGAATGAATAGATGAATGAATAGAGTGTTGATAGGTGGACAGATAGAAGGGTGGATGGATGGATGGGTGGATGGATGGATGGATGAATGGATACAAGGATTAATAAATGGATGGGTGAATGAATAGATAGATGGTGATACACAGATAGAAGGATAAAATGATGGATGAATGGGTGGATGAGCTCAGATAGATAGATAGATAGATAGATAGATAGATAGATAGATAGATAGATAGATAGATAGATAGGTAGATAGATAGATAGATAGATAGATAGATAGATAGATAGATAGATAGATAGATAGATAGATAGATAGATAGATAGATAGATAGAAAAGTAGATGGATGGACGAATAGATGGATAGATGACCAGGCGGATGGATGAATGGATGGATACATGCATACATGTATGTATGGATGGATGGATAGATAGATATATAGATGGATGGATGGATGGATGGATGGATGGATGCATATATGGATGGATGGATGGGTGGATGGATGACCAGATGGGTAGATGACCAAGCGGATGTGCGAAAAAACAGACAGACAAACAGACAGACGGAAGGATGGATAGATGGATGACCAGGCGGATACATGGATGAATAGATAGATGTATGTATAGATGTATGGATGGGTGGATGGATAGGCAGAAAAGTTGAATTATAAATGGTTGGTTAATTAGAAAAGATAGCTGAATAAATGAATAGATAGAGAGAAAAGGAAAGAAGGAGAGAAAACTGTAAATGGCAGCAGGCTGTATGTCAGACGAGTGTGTCTTTAGCTGTGCGCAGGTGCAGAACAGATCTGTGTTTCAGTGAGGGTGAAAGGTGTCGCCGCTGTACTTTGACAGAGCACGTTTTCGTCTGTTCCTCAGCAGAACACCGTACCACACATTAGCCCCTAGTGAAAATGAAGAACAGAATACACACAGACCTGCCACAGTCCACTGCGCTCCCCTCATCTGTGACGCAGAGAGACACTAGCAGAAAGGGAAAATAGCTCTATTAATAGTCTCCCAGCCCCTCCCCCGCTTTCTCTCTCTTTTTTTTCCTCCACTTCCTCAAGCCTGGAGCTTGTGTGCTTTCCTGTCACTGTGTGGAGAATCACAGTCTCCTCTCTCGCCCTTCCCCCTCTGCTCTCTCTCTATAAATTCAATTCAATTCATTTCAATTCAAATAAATCCAGTTCAGTTCAATTCAGTTTAGTCCAATTCAGTTCAATTCAATCCAGTTCAATTCAGTCCAATCCAATTCAACTCAACTTAATTGAATCAAATTCAGTCCAATAGGGTATATGCCGAAGCATGCCAAAAGGACTTTTAATTTGCCAGTAACCTGGGTTAATCGTTTCCTGTGGATTGTATGCCAATGCAAATCCGGCGCGTTTAAGGTCTGTTTTCTTTCAAAATCAGCGATCTCCACTAGCTGAGTGATATCCGATATAAAGTGGGTCTCAGACTGTTCAACAAGCACTGCATTAAATAACATTTCCCCCCGCCATGTCTTTATAATATGAGCATTTATTTTACCCCAATATATTCAATGGAGCTTCTGCGCTAGCCTGCCGATTCTGACGGGCGCATGAGAGCGAACGGCTTTTTGTCTCGTGTCTTCGCTTGAGCAACTAAATGAATGCCAAAGTCTGTTTAACTGATTGTATTTAAATTACATTACAACATCAATGCTGTAAAAGGAACTGTATAAAATGGAAAAAAAACTCACAATAACAGGTCACTGAAAGTTTATCAGTATGGGAAACACACTAGCTCGGCATTTACCCCATTCAATTAAATCCCAATCCAATTCAGTTCAATTCAATTCATTTGAATCCAATTCAGTTCAATCCAATTCATTTCAATCCAGTTCAGTTCAGTTTATTCCAATTAACTTACTTTAATTTAATTTAAATCCAATAAGTTTCAATACAATACAATTCAATCCAATCTAATTAAATTCAATTAAATCTAGCCCAATTCAATTCAATCCAGTTAGATTGGTTTCAATTCAATCCAGTTCAATCCATTCCAGTTCAATTCAATTCAATCCAGTTAGATTCAATTCAATTCAATTCAATCCAGTTCAATCCAATTCAATCCAATCCAGTTCAATTTAATTCGATCCAATCCAATTAGATTCAATTCAGTTCAATCCATTCCATTTCAATTAATGTAATTTCAATTCAATCTAATTCATTTAAATGCAATTTAATTCAATTCAATCTAATCCGATCCAATCTATTTCAATTCAATTCAATCCAGTTCGATTCAATTAAATTTAACCAAATCCAATCCAGTCCAATTCCGATGCAATCCAGCTCAATTCAATTCAATTCAATTCAATTCAATTCAATTCAATTCAATTCAATTCAATTTAGTCCAATTCAATAATTGCTTATTGGCATGAAAAATGTTACAAATTATTGTCAAAGCATTTATGAAGGTTACATTAAAAAGATTTCAATTCAACTCAGTTCAATTGTACAAATGTATTGCCAAATCAGTTATAAAGTGTACATAAAAAAGAACATATTTGTATAATAAAACACAGTAAACAGTAGTAGTAGTAAAAATAATAATTAAAAAAAGAGATATATACATATGATGATTAAATAAAATTCTAAATAACATATCATATTATCCAATAGATACTCTCTCTCTCTCTCTCTCTCTCTCACTCTGTCTCTCTCTCTCTAAGGAGGCGGTGGAGCTCAGCTATCTCCAGGCACGTAACCCTGCCGCTTGCATCTAAGAGACCCCTGTGACATAATACAGATAGCCCCGCCCACTCAACCATCACAGAGTCCTAACTGACTCCTTTGTGATGTCAGTGTCAGCGTAGCAGCGATAGAGTATAAAAGCAAGCTTCCCTTTAAATTCAAGGCATGTGGTAAACCACAAGCACAGCAGGGTTTATTAATGCTGTCGGGTGAGCAGGTTGTGTAGAATCACACAGCACACGTGTTCAGTGTTGTCATCACCATTGTTCATGTCTCCCCTGCAAATGCGATCTGTGTCACTGGCTTTGAAGGTCATAAACCGGCCCACGCAAGTGCAGAATTCAGCTGAAACAGAGTCACAGAGAGACTTCCACAGAACACAGCGCTTTGTTTGCGGATATTTAAAATATAATAAGCATGCCTCTGGCTAATGGTGATTTCTTTAAAAGAGTGTTTTTTGTTGCTGCATACTGCATAGATAACACTTTATAATAACTACACACTATGAACCATTTATTAAGCATTAGCAAATAGTGAATTCATCATCTGTTAAGTATGAACTCTACATTAATAAACGTTAGTAAACAGTTTTTAACTGCAGATACAAATGCTGTATTCTTGACTTATAACCACGTTTATAATCTGCTTAATAATTGTACTTTCATACTTTGTTATTGATTTATTTTGTCTTCAGAAACATTTATTGTTGTGCTGGTTTAAAGTCTCTTCACAGTCCAATAGTAATGATTACAGTAAATGATCTAAATGTATTTATATGTATTTTTTAGAGGTGTAACGATTTATCGTTGTACGATTTATTGCGATGCAAAAATGTCACAATATGCATCGTGGCGTTATGACGATTTTATTACGATATGACGTCCGTTTTCTCTTATTAGTTGAGCTGTTTGCACGTGAGCTACGTTCCACCTGCTGTCGCACATGAGTTCAGATTGCAGCAGCAGTAATGTTAGCAGACCAAGATGAGTGGAGTTAAAATAGAGGATGGCCCATCCTCTCAAAATCAGACGTCTGGCTACATTTCGGTTGCACAGTCATTTCTTTAGACTCATCCCCTTTTTGACATGCATACTGGGTCAAACATAGCCTAAATTTTAGTCTTCACAGTGATTTACAAACTTTGCACAGCGACATGGATACCTCCTAATGGTGTTGAAAGAGTCACACACTGTATTTATAAGGTACAATTCCCTCTAAAATATCATTCTGTCTTCATATAATGATGTATTGGCGGCCGCAAAATCACACATGACGTGAGCTGACCGTGAGCTGTTACTACAGAGGGCGGACTATGATAGACGCGCGCGCGTCTGCTTCAGTGAACAGAACCTGAGGTTGTGACTAACAGGTAATAAAGTAGTAAACAACATTCAGTTTGTGGAACAGAGTGATCGTTCAGGAGCCGCGTGGGAAGTATGAACAGCAGTGGAAATGAAACCGAAAGCGTGCACATTATTTAAATAATCATATCGCATATTAGAGTTATGATTACGACGAGCGTGAACTCTTTTGAGTACAGAGGTACACAAAAATGCACGTCAACATGATACACTTGATAGCGCCGACATCAGCAACGCCGAAGAAATAGTTAAACTGCTGAAAAGAGTCCCGACTGTCCTGTGTAATGAAAAGACGGCCACCCTGTCACTCATCATGCCCAACTTAAAGACAGCCATCCATAAAAACCTCTCAAACAGATACACATAAGTTCAGGATTATCTTATAGAACTGCTAATTACTTTGAAATGTAGATTTTTTTTTTTTTGACCAAGCAAAGCCTTAAGCTCTTACTGTTAAATTCAAGTGAATTGAATCATTTCAATAATATTTTTTAAGAAGTTTTTAAATTGTTTTATTTTCCAGAGACAGGTCTGTTTAATTTTAACTTTTAAGAAGGTTCAGTTTAACACGTTGAAACAAAAGAAATACATAAAAAATAGTTTACTTGGTAATTACATTTTTTTAAATAAAATTTGCATTTTAGTTTAATTAAAATGTATTATTCCAAATATTGTGATACATATCGAATTGTGAACATTATATCGTGATACACATTGTATCGTGAGCTGAGTGTATCGCTACACCCCTAGTATTTTTATATTCTGGGTAAGGCATAAAACTAAAAAATGTTCATCCAATTAAATACTGTCGGACCGACATCTCCCATAATTCTGATAAGCAGCTCAGACTGTCTGTCAGCAAATGTAGATTCAGACTTCTGCGCAGTCTGTTCACGCAGATCCGCCATTAGTGCGTGCCCGTCTGCATAAGCGGCCGCGCGGTCACGAGAGGGACCGGGAGAAATCAAATGCTGAATTGAAACTTTTAAAAACCTGAATCAATATTGGAGTTACTTTAGCATGCTGGAGGAAGGACGACACCATGGCTGAAGTATTACTGTTAAACAGGTAATGTTCTGTTTTAAAACTATTTTAGTCAGGCTAAGCTGATGTCAGATTGTGTTGTTATTAATGACGTATATGCACAGACGTGTTGTTCAGCCACTGAAATCTCCCGGTGAAAGATTGATGTGATTATTTTCAGTTTCATAAGGTCCTTTTAAAGCATCGATAATGTAGATTTATATTTAGTTTAACATCAAAACATCAGTAAATAGCGCTATTCCGCCTAAACTGCTTTACTGAGCTGAAGTTGCTTTTATATTCACATTGGGTCATTTTTGAACAATGAAAGCCTACGTATCTGTTTACCATGCTACTCTGTTTATTCGCTCTGAAATAGCATGTAAGTGTGGCTAAGTAATAAATGTAATTCCTGCATGGCGCCTGCACTAACGTTAACTAACTGGCGAATGACATGAACTGGTGGGTTGTCTGTCTGCTGTTGTGATGCGGTGCGCGCGCTCGCGATTTCAGGGGGTGTGGCTTTGAATCACAGTCCCTCCCTGCCGTCCAAAGATAATATGCTAAGCAGTTAGCATTTTGGCAGATCACCTACTGCACCTTTAAGTATTGCAATATTTACAAACCTGTTATTTAAAGGGCCATGAAACCCCCACGTTTCAGCAGGGTGTTTTCACACCTCTAGCTTGGAAAAAGTCAGGAAAGTGGGTGTGTCTAGCTCCGTTTAGGTGGGAGTGTCAGGGGAGGCAAAGAGGAAAGGATTTGGATAAAAATGTGAGTTTCCATTTGGGCACGCGCTGATCTGAAAGACAGTGACTGTGTTTAATGACTGTGGAATGTTTGATACCACACGTCGTATAAGAGAAAAAAACCTCTGCACTTCTTTGTTACTCAGATGCACTCAGTAGGTCAGAAAGCCATGTGTGTATAGACTATCCTGTCACAAAATGCGTCGGAAATTCAACACGACGGTGGGTTATAGTTTGATTGGCGTGTTTACATGTTTACACTTGGCGAGCAGCATTTACAGAAGATCTTTCAGTCCATAATATTGTAGTGGTATTAACGTACTGTAACGTACTGTCGGTCTTTAAACACTGAAAGAGTACTGCTGACAATACAAACTAACTTTGCCATCTGAATAAACAAACAAAGACCACTGATCGCTCACTTACCAAATCTATAGTGACAGAGCAATCCACACCAACTGGAGCAGGGTCTTATTTAAAAGAAGACGAGCAGCAAATCCGGATTTCACCATTTCCAGATGCGAAAAGCTCTCGGGTAAAAAATGTTCCTTACAAATGTATTTCTGCCACGTGTCGCGTGCACTGATCCACACGTGAGTCCAGCTGCGCTCTTATAGTGGGGAAGTAAAAACAAAACCTTAGTTGCAGCACATTTAAAAAGGCAACACTGACGACCTGTATCTCCAAACAATTCTTCTTCTCCCACTTGTTTTGGCAACACAACGTGGCGTCTCTCTGCTGTCTGAACACTGTTTCAGGTAAAAGTCTTCAAAGCTATCATGCATATTAATGAAGTTGCACCGCATGCACAATAGAGCGCGCTGATTGGTTTGAACCAAGTCTTTCTCATGAATGAATGCAGCACACTCAGAGACGTCAGAAAGTACTCCCAGGTACAGACAGTTCGATACGACATCACTGTGTCGTATCGAACCGAACTGTGATTTTTGTGAACCGTTACATCCATAATATATATATATATATATATATATATATATATATATATATATATATATATATATATATACACATACATACATACATACATACATACATATATATATATATGACTATTAATTTGAGGGCAACGTCACAAGCTCAGGCTTAGATTTGGTTGGCCAATCAAAGGAAAACGGGCGTTTCAACACCACCTACATGTGTACAATGAATTTTAAAGTCATTTATCCGTTTTCCTGCCCTAAATTAAAGAAAATTTAAATCAAGCCAAAAACTTGTTTTATTTTTCTGTTTTTTTTTTTGTGAGCAAAAGAAAACCAAAAAAACACCCGTTTTCTTAAGTTTCTTTTTTCGTTTAAAAACAGATATGGAATGGACGGAAGACATTGTGATTAATGTGCATAAGTCCTTTCCTCTCTTCATGGCAGAAAATGTATTTCTGATTTTTAAAGTGTTCTTTAAAAAAAAAAAAGCTTTATATGAAACAGAAAAGTTCATTAGAGGAGCAAAAAATCTTCAATGGCATTAATGTTATTATTGGCACTTACAATGCTACAAAATTTCTTAAACAGGATTATTTAACCAAAAATAACCCTACCACAACATCTCTTTATAACCCCCCATATTATAAGCTTTATTTTTATCAGCATGGCAGAAACAAGTTTTCATAATAATCTGAATAAACTGGCGGATCTGCAATCTCAGCATCTATAGCTAGTAGTAAAACATAGATATATACCCTAGATATCGCTTAGGGACCCTGAGCATGCGTCAATAGCGCCGCCACATTGGTACAGTGCTCCCAGAACAAATGTCATTCAGACACACTAGACAATTAAGACAGTGTTGCTACGTGAAGATGCGGGACTTTAGCGCTGTCTACGGGGATAGTAACGAGCAAACAAAGAAAACAAAGCACGAAGGCAGAACATTTTATAGGTAAGATTAAGTTTTTACGTTTCTGTATGTTCTGAACTTTAGTGATAACAGGTAACGTTATTGATGATAACAGTCACTTACTGAATTCACCATAAGGCAAAGTAGCACCATCTCGCACTAAATACTCGGCTTATGCTAGTTTTGTTAATTAAAATCAGCAAACAATGCAAAAGAAATATGACAACGAGATGCTGCAGTGCCAGAAACTTGTATTATTGTCGGCTAGTGAACGAGTCGTTCATAACGAAGATTCATTTACAAACGAATCCCTCCGTCAGTATGAGAAGTGAAAGCAGGAGAGGAGGTGTGTTTCAGGACACGGATTAGATCAAGTTAAACAGGGAGGGTGGATAGTACATTTCTGTACACACAAAAACAAGCTTTTTGTCAGGAATGCCAGTGCGATCACTGATCCATCAATGTATAAAAGTGATGTAAAATTATTCAAGGAAAACTCTCGATCATAGATATATGCATATATGTGTATATCTCTGGCTTTAGATGGCCACAGTCCTCCACTGTACCTTGGTCCCGCATTCATTTCAAAGGAGCGCTACCCTGTTCCAAAATGGCGGCTCTATTGACGCATTCCTTCTAATAGACGACAACAGGGTAGGTGACATCTAATGTATATATCTATGATAGTAAAAGGGCAGTATTGTCATATTTGAATCCCAATTCCCCATTTCATGCACACTCCAGTGTGTCAAATCATTGTCCAGCAGCAGACCCAGCACCATCAGTAGGTGTTGAGATCTGTGGTCCTTTGCAGGGTTTGTAAACCGATGGACCCTGGAGAAAATAGACCCCTGCTGCATTGCAGTGATGCCTATCAGGGCTCATCATCACGGCTGTCTGCCATAGAGAGCCATTATGAGGCCAAGGTAAGAGGAAAGCGGTGCTGACAGCTGCCTCGCCACACAAACTCAAAACTACTCTCACAGCTCCTTCACAAACACCAGCGCAGATGCACACCTAATTATAGCTCAAACCAAGATAGAGAGTTATAAATGTGCATTTACTGTGCAAGTGCATTCACTGTACTGTTAAAAGTAGGGAAATGCATTTTAAAGGGGACCTTTTATGCAAAAATAACTTTTATAAGGGGTTTTTAAAGCATAGTTGTTTGGTGACAGTGTGTGAATATAACCAGCTTCTAATGGTCTAAATGAATTAATTTTATTTTTTATAATCACACTTCATAAAAATCAGTCTGCAGAAACACTTTGATTGACATTCCTCCTTAGTACGTGTCATCAGAGTGGGGCTGGACAATATGGAAAATATTTATTACTATTATATATAACAATATATTTCTTAATTTCAGTCGATACAATATAATTCTGATATCGATATGGACAATATTCAAAAGAAAGGAAAAAACTGACAAGTCTGCACACAATAGATGTCTGTACCCACAAACATCAGCAAACTGAATTTGCAGGCTATAATAACATCCAGGCTCTTATAACTTTTTTTTATAACTTTAAACAAAAACAGTACAAAAAAATTAATGTTTACTTTTTATTTGCATTTAGCCTTTACAAACAATAAATGTGAAATAAACTATCAAATAAATAAAACCAACCCAGGCTCATTGTGGAAACGTAGCCCCGCGGACGTTTCTGCAGACTGCGAAATACGTCCCGGGAGGTACGTATTCGAGCAGCTTTTGTTTTTGCGAATCGGCAAGAGGCCGCTGTGCACGCTTTTTCGAGTCTTGAACGCCTCTCGGGAGCGCGCACCGTTCGTGTCCGCGCTGTTTTCGCGTGAAAAGCTGTGGAGCGACTGTCCGTCCGACTGACTGGCTGAACGACTGAACAACCGGGCGGCCGGACAATCGGCCGATCCAGCCGCCCTCCTCTTCCTCCTTCCCTAAACCCAAGCGACAATTTGCAAAAGCCGTCCAGAAAAAAAAGCAAAAGCCCTTGTCCGATTTTGATCGCTTTTTCAGATCTCGCTGCATTCTCGCCCTTATTTTTTGGATTCTGTTTTTCATCTTACCTGATTTCTGGAACCGCTCTTTCCCGGACTCCGTCCGTCGTTCCCGTGGCCGGCTCCTCCTTCTCCGGGCCTCCGCTCCGCCGACGTAACACTGAGAGCTAAGCGGACAAACTGGTTGCATTGGGAAAGCCCTCCACACAGAGGCGAGCCGTCAGCCGGCGAGCACGAAGAGGAGGAGCGGCATCACACCGCCCCATAGCGTTCGCTCGAAAAAAAACAAAACGCGGCCATACGTACCTCCGGCCACGTAAATCGCAGTCTCCAGAAATGTCCGCGGGGCTACGTTTCCAGAATGAGCTTGGGTTGAATAGAACTCTCAGACTCAGGTTATATATATAATTTTCTGCGTGCACAATTCCGCAGATTTTAAGGCCATCATTAATTCTGTTTATTTAATTGAGTAAATGTGTGTAAATCTATATTTATTCAGTTTTTAAATTAATTAAAGTAATAATATTGACTAATGTGAAAATGTTCATCTGATTTATGTACAATGCAGTTTGTTCAGTATTTTTTTTTGTCTTTTAGTAGAGATATTATATATGAGACTTGCTTTGTTTACCAAAAAAGTGAATCTAGGAGGATTTGCATTTTAAACGTTAAATAAAAGTTAAAAAGCTATTATTTTTTATTTTACATATTAAGGTTTTAGTTATGATACTCCCAAAATTATTCCGCAGAAATCTGCAGAAAGCCCCTCCCACTCTCCTTCATTTGCATAGACAGCCCTGAGTGGGTAAAGTCTAGATCGGATACGAGGCCGGCCGGAAGTGTGATATGCACAATAATATAGCAGCATTTATATGACACTGTCTAACAATAATGAATATTTTTACAGTGCTGTGACGGTTGTGTTTAGAATTGGGGTGGGGGTAGATGTTAAAAAATACACTTTATTGAGTAATTTAATAGATAACATCAATAATACTCAGTACAACTACTGTTTTTACATTACTGTGATGGTTGGGTTTAGAGTTGGGTTGGGGGTAGACGTTAATGAAATACATTTAAACAGAATTTTAATAAATAACCATATCTGATCTAGCAACAACCCCCTGAGTGAGAACAAAGTCCCTTTAAGACTTAATGATAACATACCGTAATGAAATGTTTTGTGTGTATGCTTTACTAAAAAGGTAGGTCTTTAATCTAGTTTTAAACTGGGAGAGTGTGTCTAAGCCTCGGTCATCATCAGGAAAGCTATTCCAGAGTTTAGGAGCCATAAATGAGAAGGCTCGACCTCTTTTAGTGGACTTTGCTATTCTGGGTACTACCAGAAACCCTGAATTTTGAAATCTTTAAGAGAGGGTTGGATTGTAGCAAGACAGAATGATGGATTGGTAAACAGGAGGTAGATTATTTAAAGCAGGGGTGTCCAAAGTCGGTCCTGTAGGGCCGGTGTCCTGCAGATTTTAGCTCCAACTTGCCTCAACACACCTGCAAGGATATTTCTAGGAAGCATAGTAAGAGCTTGATTAGCTAGCCCAGGTGTGTCTGATTAGGGTTGGAACTAAACTTTGCAGGACACCGGCCCTCCAGGACCGAGTTTGGACATGCCTGATTTAAAGCTTTATAGATAAGAAGCGATATTTAATAATCAATTCAAAACTTAACAGGCAGCCTGTATAAAGAGGATAAAATTGGGGGGAATTTTTTTTAACTCCTAGAAACTCTGCCAGCTGTATTTTGCATTAACTGAAGTTTATTAACAGAGGCTGCTGGGCAACAAGTGAACAGAGCATTACAGTAATCCAGTCTAGAAGTCATAAAAGCATGAACTAGCTTTTCTGCATATGAGATAGTTCGCATGCTTTGTAACGTAGCGACATTTTTCAAATTTATTTTTTTTCTTTTGTCATCAAATATGCTTCTAGATATGCTTCAAAGTGCTCTAAATAGGCTTTAGTGTTAAAAAAATAATAACAGTGGTGTATTACTCTTGAATACTTTCGTCTTTGATTCACTAAAATTAGTGTCACTAAAATTATCCCTAATATACTGTAGATATTTAGATAAAAAAAATCTGCCAATGGGGTAAGCAAAATAATGTTGTTGTTTTTTTTTCAAATAAGATTATTTAGCTTACCCCATCCATTGGCAGATTATTTGGCTTGTTTTAAGGAAAGAAGACACTTAATTTTGGCATATTATTTCTTAAAACTAGACAATGTTTTTGTTTGTCTAGAAAATGCTTCTTGTTTTAAGAATTTATAGATATTTGGTCTAGAAATCAGACAGAATTTAGACAGAAATCTAAGTAAGAAAGGCATTTTGCAGTGTATATTATACATGTTTAACTTCAGTCTTATTAATCTATCATATATGGATGTTTGTTTGGTATATTTTTTTTGTAAATTAGTTCATTTTGAATCTCTTGTAGTTGATTTTTAGGATGTTGTCTTAATAGGCTGCACACAGTAAAATGGCTCTGTAGGTTTTGGAACAGAGCCATTGTTTTGGATGCCGGTGTGTTTAACTCGCTTACCCAACAAGACCCAAGATGCTAATCTAGGGTTAAATGCAGTGTAAAAAGGATCTAAAAACTCAATTAAGTCTCATCAGAAGTGAAAGAGCTACATCTGAGGAATATATTTGTTCCATGGGTCATTTTAATTGTTTCCACAGACGATTCATGCATTGCTTTATCTCTGGCATAGTGCACATCTGTGCCAGCAGTGCCATCTGTCTGCCTTCACACTCTCAGTCACATGATGATGGCGGAGCTGTGAAAGAGTCGGCTTTCAACAGTCTGCGTAAATCCTCTAAATCAAAGAAATCCTTCTTTGTTCACCAACAAAGACAACAATGATTTTAAAACCACCGTCCAACACTTTATTTAGGTTAAAAGGGATCCAAAATTTTACTTTTATTAGCAAGTACATTACCAGAAAGCTATCTTCTTAGATTTCACAACAGTAATGTTGTTACAATATTTGCTAACTCAAGTGTTTTTTTTACACATTTGTCTTATTTCATCTTACTCGCAGCTAGTAGACTTCATCACATGTGAAGATGCTAAAGGTAGCAGATTAATTAAACTTATCTGTTTTTATATGAAATTTAAATAGGATGACAACTAGAGACGACAGAGGAGCTGAAATCTACAGGCAATGCTAATACACACTAAATGCACCCAATGCTGATGTTGTTAACATTAACCATGTGAGAACAAAGTATAGCGATAAAATGTAATATGGTTTGATATGATGAGCTAAACACTGGTTAGATTTAAACATTATTCATTAGAGTTGTGACAAAAATAATTTGACAGATCGATTCTGCATTGATTCTGAGATTTTCAAAGTGCATTACTCTTTCTTGAATCGATTCCCTGCTTAACTTTTAATAGCAGATGGTGCTCTAGGCTAGTTTTTAACAGCAGTTGGAACTCTAGGCTAGTGTTTAACAGGAGACAGCGCTCAAGGCTAATTTTTAACAACAGATAGTGTTTTAGGCTAGTTTTTACAGCTCATGGTTATCTATGCTAGTTTATTTAGCCTTCTAGGCTAATTTTTAATAGCAGATGGCGATCTAGGCTAGTTTTTAACAGCACATGGCACTCTAGGCTAGTGTTTAACTGGAGACATTGTTCTAGGCTACTTTTTAAACAACAGATAGTGCTTCAGGCTAATTTTAAACAGCACATGTCGCTCCAGGCTAGTTTTTGATAGCACATGGTGCTCTAGGCTAGTGTTTAACATGAGATGTCACTCTAGGCTAGTTTTAAACACCAGATGGTGCTATAGGCTAGTATTTAACACAATATGGCACTCTTTGCTAATTTTTAATTGCAGATGGCCCTCTAAGCTAGTTTTTAACAGCAGATGGCGCTCTAGGCTAGATTTTAACAGCAGATGGTGCTCTAGGCTTGCTAGTTTTAACGGCAGATGGCATTCTAGGCTAGTGTTTAACAGGAGACTGCGCTATAGGCTAGTTTTTAACAGCAGATGGCGCTCTAGGCTAGATTTTAACAGCAGATAGTGCTCTAGGCTAGCTAGTTTTAACGGCAGATGGCATTCTAGGCTAGTGTTTAACAGCTGACTGCGCTCTAGGCTAATTTTTGACAGCAGACGACACTCTAGGCTAGTTTTTTGAACAGCAGATGGCGCACTAGGCAAGTGTTTAACAGGAGACGATGCTCTTGGCTAGATTGAGTTTAACATAACATGGCGCTGCAAGCTGGTTTTTAACAGCAGATGGCATTCTAGGCTTGTTTTAACACCACATGATGCTCTATGCTAGTTTTCAATAGCAAATGGCGCACTAGGCTAGTTTTTAACAGCAGATGATGCTCTCGGCTCGATCTTAAGAGCAGATGGTGCTCTAGGCTAGATTATAACAGCAGATGATGCTCTAGGCTGGGTTATAACAGCAGATGACACTCTAGACTAGATTTTAACAATTGATGGTGCTCTAGGCTAGATTGTAACAGCAGACAGCACTCTAGGCTAGTTTTTATTAACACCAGATAATGCTCTAGGCTAGTTTTTAACAGAGGCCGTGCTCTAGGCTAGATTAAAACAGTAGACAGCGCTCTAGGATAGTTTTTAACAGCAGATGGTGCTCTAGGTTAGTTTTTAACAGCAGATGGCACTCTAGGTTAGTTTGTAACAGCAGATGGTGTTCTATGCTAGTTTTTTACAGCAGATGGCGCTAGTGTTTAACAGGAGACTGTGCTCTAGGCTAATGTTTAACATCAGATGGCACTCTAGGCTAGACTTCAACAGCAGGTCGTGTTCTATAGTAGTTTTTAACAGCAGATGGTGCTAGTGTTTAACAGGAGACTGTGCTCTTGGCTAATGTTTAACACCAGATGGCACTCTAGGCTAGATTTTAACAGCAGATAGTGCCGTAGGTTAGCTTTTAACAGCAGATGACACTCTAGGCTACTTTTTAACAGCAGACGGCACTCTATGTTCATTTTTAACTGCAAATTACACTCTAAGCTAGTTTTTAACAGCAGATGGTCTTCTAGGCTAGTTTATATCTAGGGCTGTGCAATATGGACAGAATAATCATATTGCGATTGCGATTTTATTTGCGATTTTGGCAACTGTTTTTGCTTTTTCAAACAAGCTACATACATTCTAAATGCATTCAGTGCACAAGAAGTGCATAACAAAACTGTGAGTCAGTTATTTCTTCGTGTCGTTTTGACTCTTACCCATAAGGCACGACGCTTGCAAATGCTTGAACAATGGATACTAGTTTAGTCTGTTTGGGCTGGCTTTTATGTGTGCTTTTGTTTGTTTCGATGCACTGTGTCGAGATGCGTTGATCATGCAGTTTTTTATGACACTGTTTTAAGTGTTGGATCAGATTTGTAGTATTGCTCCGTTTTGTTGGAATAATCATTTCACAAGTCTTAAAAATTGCCTTGCTCTGTGACACATCCTCTCTCCTGATTTCAAAAATACTCCAAAATGACTGTCATTGAATTTCTCCTTGGCACCAAATCATTTTCATTTTGACCTGCATCCATATTTTATGCTCTTTCCTCCTGCTTCGCCTATTCAGTTCTCCCACTCAACTTCGTCATGCGCAGATTGAGCTGGTTAACATAATAGCTATAATTGCCCGGTGCGCAACGTAAGCTCTGATTGGTTAACATATTAATATCATGCGCACAAGAACATATTCTGAATAAAATTCTAAATAAATTAATAGATATAAATTGCAGCCTTTTGCGATTTAGAAATTGCTCGTGCTTAAGTTGCGATTTATTTGCGATTTATTATAAGAAAGAAACTCACAAAAATGTTGAATAAGTGAAAGGTGAATGAACGATGGCAGGATTTTCATTTTTGGGTGAACTATGCCATTAAGACACTCTGACATTTTAATCATTTCTAGATCCTGTAGCTCCATTTCCAAAATGTCATTTAGCCCGTCGTCCTGCTTTATTGGGGACTTTGATTTTCTGTCTTGTGTGTATTTATTGATCCTCTGTTTCTTTGTGCCTCTTAGGTCTGATCGTGTATTTGGGGATGATGGTGGGAGCATTTGTGTGGGGTGGATTGGCTGACAGAATCGGCCGCAGACAGACTCTTCTCATCTCGCTCTCCATCAACAGTGTGTTTGCTTTCTTCTCCTCCTTTGTCCAAGGATACAGCTCTTTCCTCTTCTGTCGTCTGCTCTCCGGTGTGGGGTAAATGATGATGCACATTTACTGTACTCTTTTATATATACAGTTGAAGTCAGAATTATTAGCCCCCTGTTTATTTTTTCCCTAAAATTCTGGGGGAGAGTAGATTTCTTCAACACATTTCTAAACATAATAGTTTCAAAAACTTATTCCCAACAACTGGTTTATTTTATCTTTGCTATGGTGACAGTAAATAATATTTGACTATATAATTTTCAAGACACTTCTATACAGCTTAAAGTGACATTTAAAGGCTTAACTAGGTTAATTAGACTAACTTGGCAGGTTAAGGTAATTAGGCAAGTTATTGTATAACAATGGTTTAATCTGTAGACCATCAAAATATTTAGCTTAAAGGGGCTAATAATTTTGATCTTAAAATGGTGTTTAATAAATTAAAAACTGCTTTTGTGTCAGCCAAAATAAAATAAATAAGACTTTCTCCAGACGAAGAAATATTATAGAAAATATGGTGAAAAATTCCTGAATCTGTTAAACATAATTTGGGAAAAAAAAAAAAAAAAAAAAAAATATATATATATATATATATATATATATATATATTTTTTTTTTAATTGGCTACAGAACAAACCAATGTTGTGCAATCATTGGCCTATTTAGCCTAACTAATAATAGCAAAAATAGCTTATATTTTGCCTTCGACTGTATCATAAAGATATATTAATTGTTGAGAAAAACTTTGATAATTTTTTTTTACTTGATCAATAACTATAGTAATTATAGTTACTTTTTTCACATTTTCATTCAATTTTAATTTTGCTTCCTGCCATTTTACAAACTTTAATACAATTTTGAAATTTACAATGGCACACAGATATGTTTAATGCTAATTTTAATGTATCAATATTTAGAGTTTATTCGATTTTTATTAATTTAGATGAGTTTTTTTATTAATTGCTGTACTATTGTCATTGAGCACACAAAACACCTTTTTGTAATTCAAATAAGAGTTAACTCAATATTTACTTCAATTATAGGTTTTAAGATTCGGCATCAACACATTTTACTAAATATCTTGTTATCATTGCACACAAGCGATATTTATTCATAATAATAATATAACAGATGGATAGATAGATAGATAGATGGATGGATGGAAAGATAGATAGATAGATAGACAGACAGACAGACAGACAGACAGACAGACAGACAGACAGACAGACAGACGGACGGACGGACGGTCGGACGGACGGAGAGATAGATGGATGGATGGATGGATGGACGGACGGAGAGATAGATAGATAGATAGATAGATAGATAGATATATAGATAGATAGATAGATAGATAGATAGATAGATAGATAGATAGATAGATAGATAGATAGATAGATAGATAGATAGATAGATAGATAGATAGATAGATAGATAGATAGATAGATAGATAGACAGACGGACGGACGGACGGACGGACGGACGAAGAGATAGATAGATGGATGGATGGATGGATGGATGGATGGATGGATGAATGGATAGATGGAAGGATGGATGGATGGATGGATGGATGGATGGATGGATGGACGGACGGAGAGATAGATAGATAGATAGATAGATAGATAGATAGATAGATAGATAGATAGATAGATAGATAGATAGATAGATAGATAGATAGATAGATAGATAGATAGATGTGTTTGGTCAAGGAGACATTGAAAATGTGAGAGCTGGTGGTCCTCCAGGAACGTGGTTGAGAAACACTGATCTAATGCTTTTCCTGGCTGAAGCAGTTATCCTTTTTATGACTATCGGCTGAATAAATGAATTTAACCAATAATCAATACTTAATAAATCTTTAGTTTTCCAGTGTTAAAGATTTTTTTTCTTTGGATTAAGGTGATATAAATCGATTTTGCACATTGTGGTACAGTATCCATTTAAAAAAAATTGAGGTATCCTAATCTGTGCATTTGTCTGTTTGTTGCTGTAGAATCGGCGGCTCGATCCCCATCGTGTTCTCTTATTACTCTGAGTTCCTGGCTCAGGAGAAACGCGGGGAGCACTTGAGTTGGCTTTGCATGTTCTGGATGATCGGAGGAATCTACGCAGCCGCCATGGCCTGGGCCATCATTCCTCATTACGGTAACCAGCACATGAACATCACGGTTAACTGATCTTAGCCTGGTTAATGAAATGTTGGAGATCCATTAATCGTCACCACGCTGCCCTTCAGCAAGAAACCCAATCTCTCTTTAATCCACAGGAGACTCAAGCGGTGACCTTAGCTGGAGATGTTACTGAAAGCACTTTCACCAGTTGTTGTGTGGTGATCAATAAAGACTGCAGGGATGTTAAAAAAAGGTTAAAAGTCTCCTGACATAGCACAATGTTAAAGCTAAGTTGACATAACAAGAATTTTCCCATTTACAAATTCACACTTACAAATAAAAGAGCAAGTTACAGCCACATTTTTTAACTTTAATAGTTTTAAATAGCTATATAAAAGTATTAATAATAATAACAATAATAATAATATTGTCATAATTATCAGCAATCTAACCAGCAGAGGTCGCTGGAAAACATTCACACTCACACAAACTACAAATCCGCCAGTTCATGGACTACAACTTCATACATGCACTCCGTTCACACACGTTCTAGATCCTGACTGATTATACTCGCACAGCTGAAGCTGCTTAAGGACTGATTCATGGACTATAAGTACAGCTCAAACACAAACACTTTTGCTGAGTCTTGTTATCTGTTAAGTGACACTACAACGCGTTTTCCTTTGTCTTGTTTTGCCGTGTTTTTTTTTCTGTAACCAGGGGAGAGACTCTGACACCAGAGGTAAGGATCCACATGTAGGTTTATTAGAATGGTCAGGCAAGCAATGGTAAACCCAGGGGCAAACAGATGTATAAGGGCAATCCAGAGTCATAGTCATGGTCAAAGTGGTCAAAAGGCAGGCAGCAAACAGGATTAAATAAATAAACAAGGCAAGGATCAAAAACACAGTAAAACAAGACAAAGGAAAACGTGTTATAATGTCACTTAACCGATTTGAGCAGTACTTATAGTCCATGAATCAGTCCTTAAGCAGCTTCAGCTGTGCGAGTATAATCAGTCAAGATCTAGAACGTGTGTGAACGGAGTGCATGTATGAAGTTGTAGTCCATGAACTGGCGGATTTGTAGTTTGTGTGAGTGTGAATGTTTTCCAGTGACCTCTGCTGGTTTATTTTAATTTATAAAATTTTTTAGTTGTTCTGGTAATCTGTCATCATAAAAGTTTCATAATTAAAATTATTAAGATTATATATATATATATATATATATATATATATATATATATATATATATATATATATATATATATATATATATATATATATATATATATATATATATATTATTATTATTATTATTACAATATTAATATGGCTTCACGTAAACATTGTACAAGGTTTTACATGATTTTTTTTTAATTTAATGGCACTTTTAGAAGTTAAATCATTAATTGATTAATTAAAATTGATCAACCTATCACTCACATTTGATCCACTAATAATAAACCATAAATGGCTTAAGGGGGGGGGTCAACTTGCCAATCACATGAGATCCTCCAATCGCAAACCATCTAATCAATTCTTGATGGACAAAATCAAGTCCCATCCTACTTTTTTTTTCTCACCCAACAGGGACGAAAAGATGTTCACCGCTTACATTAACTATTAAAAATTTGCAATCCAAAAAAAAAAATGCTAATAAATTTGATACATTAAATTATTTTGAATTCATTCTTGACTGCATATGCATATATTAGTGTAATCCATTGATAAAGTCTCTTTTGATCCTTTTAACCAGGCTGGAGCTTCCAGATGGGATCAGCCTACCAGTTTCATAGCTGGCGAGTGTTTGTTCTGGTGTGTGCGTTTCCATCCGTCGCTGCTATCGCCGCTCTGACCACCATGCCTGAGAGCCCACGCTTCTACCTGGAGGTTAGTGATGATCTTGTCATTGGTTAATACTAGATGTAAAACATGCAGAATAGTACTAACTCCAAGCAAACATGACATCAAAATAGACTATTCATTGCTATAGATGCCGTTTACACTAAATACTAGTGCTGGGCAATTTGGATTAAGCGCATCCAAAAAGTATTTTTGACATAATAAATGTGAGTGCATGTATTTAACAATTAATATTATTTTATATTAAATTGATTTATATTTAGATTTAAAACATGTATGTCAAAAATAAATATATATAATACTCACACGTATATAATGTCAAAGCAAATGTTTTTTTTGCATTTTTATTTTAGATGCGATTAATAACAAATAACCTTTGCCCAGTTCTACTAAATACCTATTTTTAATGGAAATAGTGTTAGATATTTACACCTCCGTATATAACATTGTACATTAATACCATATTGAGTGTACATGAGAGTATTTATCAAATTGTGGATGCCTTATTATGATAATAAAGCCTCCATACACCTAACTCTAACCATAACCATAAAGACATTCTTAATAAATACCCATTAGGTGTTTTATAGACATGCTTTTGCACTAACTGAAGTTTAATAATAGAGGATGCTGGGCAACTAGTGAACAGAGCATTACAGTAATCCAGTCTAGAAGTCATAAAAGCTTGAACTAGCTTTTCTGCATCTGAAACAGACAGCATGCTTCGTAACTTAGCGATGATGATTCTCAGATGAAAGAAGGCTGGTTTTGTGACATGTGAGATATGGTTTTCAAAAGTTAAGCTGCTTTCTAATATAAAACTCAAATCTTTCTAGCAGTAGAGCTACTATTAACATAATTTTGGCCAAGACACTACTGTGAAAGAGATCAATAATCTCAAAGTGTCTTTTCTAGTAAATTTCTTTTTTGCATTTGCAACTCTGTATTAAGTCTATAATATAGACCATTTTTAAGGGACGTAAACAAAAACAATGGTCCCAACGTATTTCCTGTTTTACATGTTTAATTTCTATAGCTTCCGAGATTTAAAAAAAGCCAGATATTGCCAAAATAATGTTATGATAGCCATTTTAACATTAAGTTAGATTGAATTGCCTCTTATTATGGTTATGAAATAGTTTGATAACAAACCGGAAATGTTTATGGACCAATGGCATGACCAAATTGAAATGGTCTATATAGCAATATGCATTAATATCATGAGAATATTTATCAAATTGTAGATGGCTTACTTTGATAATAGAGCCTCCTTACAATATACCCATTAATACCCATTAGGTGTTTCATAGACATGCTTTGAAAGTTTAATCCAATTTTATCTGGAGTGAACAGCTTTGTGAATCCACAACATTACTAATTCCCAAATGAAATGTGTGTTTTAACAGAACGGGAAGCACGACGAAGCTTGGATGATTCTAAAGCAGGTTCATGACACCAACATGAGGGCTAAGGGATACCCGGAGAGGGTTTTCTCTGTGAGTACAGCTACACACATCTTATCAGAAACAACAATAACTTTGGGTGACAGATTTATTAAACAGATCTAATTAGCACGAGACCCCATAAAATCCTAATAAAGCGCAGATGGGAGTATAGATTTCCACAGGTGTTTTTACTGACAGTAAAAACAGATGCAGCAGCTCATTTCCATAATGACCAACATAATTTAACAAAAGCTTCAATTAATAATAACAGCATACTTCTTCTTTCCTTGTTAGTTTGTCTCCTCATACAACAGCTATCACTGCATTTCAAGCTCAACACGGGTTAGGATGTGCTTGTTTAAGCTTTAAAAATAGTAGAAGCCTTCTTAAATCACATTGAACAATTCATTTAAATTCTCTCCTCTTATAAATGTTGTGTCTGAAAGACAAACTTCTTTTATTTTTTATTATTATTTTTTATTATTATGTTTTAGGGGTTTTTCACCTTTTATTAAGATAGGATAGTGGAGGACAGACAGGAAAGTATTAGGACCAGAGAGAGGGAAAGGGTCGGCATAGGACCTCGAGCTGGGAATCGAACTTGGGTCGCCGTGAGCACCATGGTGCTATATGTCGGTGCACTTAACCACTAGGCTATTGACACCGACGTGAAAGACAAACTTCTATACAGTGCATCCGGAAAGTGTTCATAGTGCTTCTCTTTTTCCACATTTTTTGTTACAGCCTTATACCAAAATGGATTAAATGTATTGATTTCCTCAATATTCTACACACAATACCCCATAAGGACAATATGAAAAAATATTTTTTGAAATTGTTGTAAATTTATTTAAAAAAAAAAAAAAAACTGAAAAATCACATATGCATTCACAGCCTTTGCTCAATACTTTGTTGATGCACCTTTAGCAGCAATTACAGCCTCTAGTCTTTTTGAACATGATGCCACAAGCTTGGCACACCTGTCTTTGGGAATTTCTGCCCATTCCTCTTTGCAGTACCTCTCAAGCTCTATCTGGTTGGATTGGAAGAACTGGTGTACAGCCATTGTCAGATCTCTCCAGAGATGTTCAATAGGATTTAGATCTGGGCCCTGGCTGGGCCACTCATTCATTCACTGAGTTGTTGTGAAGCCACTTCATTGATATTTTGGCGGTGTGCTTTGGGTCATTGTCTGGCTGGAAGATGAACCGTCATCCCAGTCTGAGGTCAAGAGCACAAGACGCAGGCTTTCATTCAGGATGTCTCTGTACATTGTGAAGAAGATTTCTATTCTCTCAGTGTGAAGTATTTTCTAAGTGTAAAGCAGTTAATTTTCTCTTCTCAAAATGTATGTAGTGTTTGCAGCAAACATGCCAGCGTGTGTTAAAAATACAGTGATATGTCTGTGTAAGATGAGTATGCCTACAGGAGCAACACCAGGAGAAGGCTGAGTGACTGATTGTGTAGAATAACTGAATATGTAAAGCACTGATTATATAGGTTAAATACTTGTATGAAGCTATATGTGTCAGAAGTTAGAATGAGTAACATATTATTAAGTTATTATCCTATCATAACAATGTATGTAAACACTTAATCCTTTTGCATAAGTTGCATCTATACTTTGCTGACATAGACCTGTAACATCTCTGCTGACATGAGCTAGTGGGCTGAAAGCCAAGAATAGCAGGACCCCTTAGACTAGAAACCTATTCAAAAATGGTCAAGAGTTAAAAAGAGACTTAGGGGTGTGTCAAATAATCCTGTATAAAAATTGTAACAAACACACTGAAACTTCAGAAGGTGCAGGAGAGACTTCAGAAGGTGTCCAGGAGAGACTTCAGAATGCTCTGGGGTCTGCTCTGCTCTTTCTCGGCTTTATTATGGAGAATAAAGTCTATTTTCTGATATTCAAAACCTCTGGTCTGATAATTTCTAATTGATTAGACGTCGAATTTACGACAAATGGCGCCCAACGTGGGGCTGGAAAGAAGCGAACGAGTGACACTGGACATGCTGGGGCTTGGAGGAAAAACACAAATATGTGGCCACGATAAAAAACGGTAAGCAATTTTAAGCTTATACGTTTGTGTTTTTTCTGCCAAGGACCTGCTTGTAACGGTAAAAAGTCACTTGAACTGTTTCTCCAGCTATAACGAACTACAAGTAAAACTAAAAAAGTAAAAGTAAACATAAAAAAGTAAAGATATAAAAGGAAAACAATGAGGTTTTGAATACAAGAAGAAAATAACAATTTGCATGCAAATGATCTGTGTTTTCCTAAGAGGGCCTTGACGGATAGGATAAACGTTAACTAGTAACTGTTACTCATATTTGGGAAATTTTTAATATTATGAAGAATATGCATAGAGCATATTTATGTTTTAAAAGGAAGTTCTTAAAGTGTGGTGACAGTTAAGAGATTAAAGCAGATTAATAAAGTAGAGAGAAGCGCGCAAAGACCTCGGAGTACCCGTTCTGTTTTAATAATGATAAATATTATTATTCAGGAGGCTGGGGGAAAAAAGGCAAAAATCCTGTGAAATGCTATTTTTACTGAAGGACAGTAAAGACGGGAGCAGAAGTAACAGGCACTCAAGAGGAGTGTAGTGAAGAATTCTGTGGTTATAGCTCTAAGGTTAGAGGCTATTCGGACAGGTCACTCAAGAAGAGTGAGGTGCATTTATGTAATTGTAAGTATTTGTGTATTTGTCTGTGTTGCTGGGGTGCTTAGAAGCTTCACCTTTGATCTAGAGAGACTAGAATAGAGGTGAGGTTCAGGTTACACAGTGTAAGAGATGAGGTTAGGATGAGTGAGAAGTATGATTGTGTTTAGAAGTATGTTTGCAATAAGAGTGAGTTTAAAAGAATTATCGTTTTATATTATAATATAAAAGAAGGACTGCATATGTTGTGTGATTTAAGAACAATAAGAGAGAGAATGATGCAGTTTAGGGAAGATATTGTGATACAGAGGAGGATTAAGCCTCATAAAATTAATTGAGATCATATTGCATTTGAAAGACACAGACTGAAAAGAAGTATATACTAGTTAAACATTTTTCTGAATAATCTCTGTGTGTTTGAAGTGTTTTAAGTATGAACTAGGCAGAGAGGTGACTGAAATTCCTGACATGTCGACAGTCTGGAAGAAGGTCTGCTTCAGGAGTGGTAAGAATCTGTCTATTTTAAGAACAAAAGTTTCACAGGACAGATAGAAGCTAA
Organism: Danio rerio; assembly: GCF_052040795.2. NCBI lineage: Eukaryota > Metazoa > Chordata > Actinopteri > Cypriniformes > Danionidae > Danio > Danio rerio. Next base: position 52,022,047 of record NC_141036.1, read on the forward strand.
AGAGTAAAGATATATTATAAGGATATTAAATAAATAGAAATATTATAAAGTAATGTAATAAGATAAATAAAATAAGAAAATATTAATGATAGAATAAGATTTAATAAATAAAAAGTGTTAATAAAAATGCAACTTGAAGCTATACTAATAAATATTAAGAAATTCAAAAATTGAAGCATAGAAATAACTACATATGGAGATTAATAGTTATATTGATCAGGAAACAAATGTACTAAATCAGTATAAAAAAAAGATAAGTTAATAATTTGAGTAAATAAAGAATTAAAAGAAAAAACTTTAATGAATATTGATTAATTGAAGAGTTAATGATCAAATGTTTAAGGAAAATAAGCTTAAAAAAATTAATTAGGAAAATCTAAGAGATAAAAATGCTAATTTTTGAAAAGGAAAAGAAGCATAGGAAAATGGAGAAAAAAGAAGTCCAAACATTGTTTAATAGAATAAAAAGAGAAGATATTTAAAAATATATATTAAAGAGATAAAAATAAAAATTAGAAAAAACATTAACATTTTAAAGAAAATAAAATTTGGCTTTAAAAGATAAAATTATGTTTAAGTGCAATAAATTGTTGTGGAGTAAGTTGACTGTTGTCATCTGTTTTAAAGTCAGCTACAGGCTGTCATCTGAGCCAACAGCTATTTGTAGTAAAAGCAGTGAGTCAGATGTAAAGCATAGACACTGAGGAAAAATGAAAGAACATCATAGTGAGTTAAAAAATTATATATAATTAATATTTTATGTACCTAAAAATTAATTTAAAATTAAAAATTGCATTTCAGATTGGAAAAATGCTTAAAGTAAACAAACATGTAGAGTTAAAATAGTACTATGAACTTGAAGCTATTGTAGTAAGGATTTTGAACAGTTATATTAGACATTAGGCCACCATATAGTACTGTTGAATTAAAACAGGTATGGAAATGTTAGAGAAATTAAAATAATGTAAGATGTAATGTAACTAGTGAGGAAACACTAGAATAAATTAGGAAAAATAAGTGAAGCACAATCTGAAGCCAAAGAAATTATCTATAAGAACATTTAACAAATAGAAAATTAAGCATATTTACATATGATAAAAATGATTGAGAATTAGAAAAAATAAGTTGTTAAACAATAAACAAAAATAGATAAATTAATTAATTAATAAAAAAAATGGATAAAAGGAGTCTTTATTTGATGAAGGAAAAAATGGGGGAAAAAAAATAATTTATTAAGTCATGAGCTAAATTCTATATATATTAATTAAGAGGACGTATGGATGAACTTTGGGGGGACTGTAGTCTTGTACCTACCAGACATCTCTGAGTACACTGGCAAATGGAAAGGTGTTTGAAAAACACAATGAGCAAAATGGCTGTTGACACTTCTGACATGCTACAGCAGTGATGCAGGCACTGCATACTCAGGATTTACTGAGGACTGAAAAAGCTACATTTGTTCAGAGACATTCAAAAGAGACACTAACAAGAGACTGATGAACTGATCAAAAAGAAAAAACGCTCCACCAGAACTTTACATCAGCTGAGTCAAAGAAAGAAGCCAGCCCAAAGAGAGAGGGGGAAACACTGTGCCCTGATATGAAGCAATTTCAGGACAACATAGAAAAGACTGTTGCACCAATCTGTGAGCTATAGTTGTCTCAGGTTGCGAGGGGGGATAGTCTGACAGTCCATCTCAAAGTAGCTCCTAAAGTCCAAATTAAGTTCAAGCATTACAGAAGGAAAATTAAGAACAAAAGTTTAGCTACCCATTCTTGTATCAAATCAGACTCCTGTCAATTTGAGAGAGAAATTATTATCATGCAAATTTTTAAGTAAGAAAAAGTGTTATAAGGAAATTCTACAGTGAAATTTTAAATGCGTAATGATATATTATGATGAATGTTAAATAATTTAGGTTTAAGTTTTAATAGGTTTAATTATAAAAGTCCTTAAACGTTGAAGGATAAATTACAATGCAGCAGATTGACTAAAGAAAAAGAGAAAAAGCGTTTGATAAGGCAATAGATAATTTGGAGAATAAATAAGATTGGAATAAAGTATTTAAGTTAAAATTAAGTAAAGAAAATATCTTACCGTAATCATGTTATGAATGGCCTAAATCAAGATTGAATATTGAAAACTGGAAAGAGATTCAAATTTAGAAAAATGATTAAAAAAAAAATGATACAGTTAAAGGGAAGATTGAAATAACAATTGAAATAAATTCATAAGATATGGTAAGGTCAAAAAGTAATACTTCTAAATTATTATAAAACAAATTGAAAGAGAAAAGTGTTTAAGAAAAAAATATTGTTTTACATGAAAACATATGTGAAGAATAATTAGAAGAAAATATTAAGGAATAATAGTTAAAACAGAGCAAAAAGAAATTTACAAAACATGCAGTAAGTTTTAGTCAGCTGATAAAAAAGTGCATCAAAATTGTATAAACAACTAGTTTAATGGGAGTGCCTTAGGAAATAATTATGAGCCAAAAGAAAATAACTCAAAGACAACAAAGGAATTAATATATAGATCAGAAAATAAATTAGTAAAGGAAAGAAGTGTCAAATTCCAACTAAATGATTGTCATTACAGGACTGAGATGCAGATAAAATCAGCCAGCATAGTCAGGGTTAAAATGGATTAGATGCAGATCTGTCCAGAAAGAAAACCACTAAATGCTGAAATAGGTATAAAACTCTATCGAAAAGTGAAAAATAGGAGCACTAATAGAAACATCTAGATACTGTAATATGCAATCTGTCCTAGACATTTCTATTTAAATTTAAAGGAGTAATAAATTATAAGTAACTAATAATATTTAATTGAAGTTAATGTGATAATTAAAATAAATGGTTAATCAAGACAGATAAAAGAGGCTTAATGTTGATAATATGATTTAAGAGCAATCAATAGGAGAAGATTTTCCAGCTAAAGTTCATATTGTATGTAGAGATATGTTCTTTTGGATGGTAAATACATTAAGTGCTTGGTTTCTATTGAGTTAATTTTAGGTAACTACCAGAGGAGGGTAGAAACTTGTTTGTACTTGTGTAGGCTGATGACTACCATATACTGTATACACCAGAATGCATAAAGGGTTAAAATTAGGGAGAAGATCATAGGATGAACACTGTCACAATATGTGGATGATTGAATTATCTACAGCTTCACAAAGATCTAGTTCAATTAAAAGACTTGAGTGGAGACCATTGCTCCAAACAGTGAGATATGATGACTGTTTTTGGTGTTGACTGGATAGAGAATTATTCCGTAAACAAGCACAGTTGAGAAACTATGTTGAATAGCTGATTGGAGATGGTACCAGAAGCAAATTATGAAGCTGGAACAGTTATTACATCTGTGACAAGATAAGTAGTTCCTAAATTTTAAAATGCCTTCAGAAATAAGTTCATAATGGGTTTGCATTCATAAAGTAATTAAATTAAAGTTAATAAGTGATCAATAAATAAATCATCTAAAGGAGTATGAAAAATTATGAATAAAGAAAAAGAGAGAATAATTGTATTATGCTCAATTACCAGAAATGGCTGAAAGAGATGAAGATGATCCATCAAGACCAACGCTCAATGAAATATGTGAAAATAATAAACTTAATAGAATTAATTTGCTAACAAGTGCATTGGTGAGTGATGGCATGGAAACTGACAGAAACAGGCATCTAACACTGCAGCGCATGAATTGGGTCGACCCTTGAAAGAAACCTTGAAAGAAACCTTGAAAGAAACCTTGCAAGAAACCGCATGACCCTTGCAAGAAACCACATGAAACTTGGCATATAATCTCACCTATAACCTTGCATAAACCTCTTGGAATGGTTTGCAAAGATGTCTAATGCAGTAGGGACTTTAATGAAGAAACAAATAATTGCCATGTGCATAGCGATATCTGTGCAGGAAACCAGAAAGGAGCCATGTGAGAGAGCAGTGATACAAGGTCCAACTGGTCTAGGTGATTGAGTCTATCTGAGGATGCTCTGGTGAGCTCAGGAGGAAAGGACCATATCTGGATGAGGGCAAATCCAACAGCTGCTAAAGAGGATGCCATTGATGAGGTACCAATGCCTCAAAGAAGCGAAAGGGAACAACTCCAGTGAGGGAAAGCTGACTGGAAACAGAGGAGCCTGAATATTCCAAAGCTCTAAACTACGAAGTTCAACTTGTGGAAGGAGAAGTTTATCAGAGCAAAGTAAAGAGTGATTCTGATAATGTGCCTGAGTACCACATACAGAAGTGCCACAAGTCAAGGGATGATGAATGCACAACTGCAGATTTCAGAACTCAGACTCTCAACCACACATCTCCATCAACATCTTTTCAAAGTCTAATGAAGATGCTGATAGCTTAGAAGAAGAGAAACAAGGATAAGCAAAGATCAAGATCAACATTTGATGCTTTTTACGATTGCATATTGATTTTGTTTGCATATTGCTTTCATGGTACCTATATATAATATTACTTCAGTATATTCTACATGAGTGTGAAAACTAGCAGCTAGCACTGAACCAACTGAATACATATGCTTAAAACTTTATTGTCTTTGATGTGTTAGGAGTAAAACAGAGTACAGTCTTTTACTTCCTTCAAATCAAGGGGGAAGACGTTTGGCTGGACTTCTGTCAAAGTACAGTGGCATAATCTAGTCAATTGATAACAGCTATGTGGCTAATATCAGTCACTAGATAGAGGTAATTAAGAGAACTGGATTATGAAATTGCACTTTGGGGTTAAAAGACAATAATATTAAGACTAAAGTCTTAAGAGGAGGGATTGAAGAAGATTTCTATTCTCTCAGTGTGAAGTATTTTCTAAGTGTAAAGCAGTTAATTTTCTCTTCTCAAAATGTATGTAGTGTTTGCAGCAAACATGCCAGCGTGTGTTAAAAATACAGTGATATGTCTGTGTAAGATGAGTATGCCTACAGGAGCAACACCAGGAGAAGGCTGAGTGACTGATTGTGTAGAATAACTGAATATGTAAAGCACTGATTATATAGGTTAAATACTTGTATGAAGCTATATGTGTCAGAAGTTAGAATGAGTAACATATTATTAAGTTATTATCCTATCATAACAATGTATGTAAACACTTAATCCTTTTGCATAAGTTGCATCTATACTTTGCTGACATAGACCTGTAACATCTCTGCTGACATGAGCTAGTGGGCTGAAAGCCAAGAATAGCAGGACCCCTTAGACTAGAAACCTATTCAAAAATGGTCAAGAGTTAAAAAGAGACTTAGGGGTGTGTCAAATAATCCTGTATAAAAATTGTAACAAACACACTGAAACTTCAGAAGGTGCAGGAGAGACTTCAGAAGGTGTCCAGGAGAGACTTCAGAAGGTGTCCAGGAGAGACTTCAGAATGCTCTGGGGTCTGCTCTGCTCTTTCTCGGCTTTATTATGGAGAATAAAGTCTATTTTCTGATATTCAAAACCTCTGGTCTGATAATTTCTAATTGATTAGACGTCGAATTTACGACAAATGCTGCATTCATCTTTCCCTCTAACCTGACTAGTCTTCCAGTTCATGCTGCTGAAAAACATCCCCACAGCATGATGCTGCCACCACCATTCATAACTGTAGGGATGCTATTAGCCTGGTGATGAGCGGTGCCTGGTTTTCTCCAAAAGTAATGTCTGGCATTCACTCCAAAGAGTTCAATTTTAGTCTCATCAGACCAGAGAATTTAGTTTCTTATGGTCTGAGAGTCCTTCAGATGCCTTTTGGCAAATTTCAGGTGGGAATTGGCTTCCGTCTGGCCACTTTACCATACAGGCCTGATTGAAGGATTGCTGCACAGATGGTTGTCCTTCTGTAAGGTTCTCCTCTCTCCACAGAAGAACACTGGAGCTCAGACAGAGGGACCATCGGGTTATTTATCACATCCCTGACTAAGGCCCTTCTCCCACGATCACTTAGATGGCGGGCCAGCTCTTGGAAAAGTCCTGGGGGTTCAAGCATCTTCCACTTATGGACAATGGAGGCCACTGTAGTCATTGCAAATTTGAGAGCAGCAGAATTTTTCTGTAACCTTCCCCAGCCTTGTGCTTCGGGACAATCTTGTGTCGGAGGTCTACAGACAATTCCTTTGTCTTCATGCTTGGTATGTGCTTTGACATGCACTGTCAACCCTGGGATCTTATATAGACAGGTGTATGCCTTTTCAAATCATGTCCAATCAACTAAATTTACCACAGGTGAACTCCAATTAAGCTGCTGAAACATCTCTAGAATGATCAGTGGAAAAAGAATGTACCTGAGCTCAATTTAGAGCTTCAGGCCAAAGGCTGTGAATACTTCTATACATGTGATTTTTCAGTTTTTTATTTTTAATAAATTTGCAAAAACTCTTTTGTTCACATTGTCATTATGGCATATTGTGTGTAGAATTTTGAGAAAATCAATAAATTTAATTCGTTTTGGAATAAGGCTGTAACATAAAAAATGTGGAAAAAGTCAAGCGCTATGAATACTTTCCGGATGCACTGTACTGTAATCCACACACAATAAAGTCACTTTATCAATTATTAATTTTTACTGCATTTTTTAGTAAATCCTGATTGTAGTTTTAACTAAGCTGTTAGCAAATCTGGTCTCAGGATGCAAGTGATCTGTGGGAATTTAAATTTCTCAATATGAATTTGAAATGAATTATGCAGGCATGCTAATGGGTTTGCATTTAACTGGCCGAGGCATTGTGGAGGCACAAAGAGCACTAATTGTTCTGGAACTCTCAATAATTTGCATTGTAAATCTTATTACCTAATTAGACACTGCTCCTGTCTCATTTGTTTTGTAAGTAATTATATCTAGAATATTTCTATAATATATTTATAGTCATTATTAATAGGATAAATATCAGCTATTTATGAGCAGATTACTAGTAAGACTCCTGTAAAGTATTGAGGCACATTCTCAAGCATGCTGTGAAATCTCCAGGTCACCACCATTAAGACAGTGAAGCAGATGGATGAGTTGGTTGACATGGGTGGGGAAGCCACAGCCTGGCACCAGCGCTGGAGGATCAAACTCACCAACCTCTTCCACCAGGTAGAGTGTAGACGTCTGATTCGCTTCTGTGAACTGATGATTGATAAAATGCAACAGCTATGCAAAATGCAATACAGGCAATGCGAAAATAATGATACATTGAGGTCTTAAAGTCCCCATGAAAGTATTTAAGATTTTAGTATCACTGTTGTTAGTTTTTAGGATAACTTGTTTTGTTAAGGAGACATGGAAAATGTGCAGAGCTGTCGGTCCTCCAGGAACATGGTTGAGAAACACTGATCTAATACACTTACTGGCATACAACATTTATTTTTATAATTTGTTGTTCTGGGTTTCCAGGTGTGGGGCAACTTCCTGACAGTGTTCAACCCTGAGTATCGCAGGATCACCTACATGATGATGGCCGTGTGGTTTTCCATGTCCTTCAGGTACACTATGCAATATTTGGCTTCCAGCAGCTTCCAGTGATATTGTTCCCTCTGCATGACTTCATGTCTGTCGTCCTCTGCCTGCAGCTACTACGGCTTGACTGTTTGGTTCCCCGATATGATCAAATATCTGCAGAAACAGGAGTACTCCTCACGCACAAAGGTCTTCATCAAAGAGAAAGTGGAGCATGTGACCTTTAACTTCACGCTGGAGAACCAGATCCACCGGAATGGAGAGTACTTTAACAACAAGTAAGTGACGCTCACAGGCAGCATGCTAAACATATTTCAGTAAACACTGCTGACCTTTCGGTGAGAGTTGGGTGGTGTTGTGACATTCTGCTTGCTTTAAATAAATATTCCAGATTGAATGCTATATCAGTGTGATTGAACAGCCTCGTTTTTTAATTTTATTTTTCTAAGTTTCTCTTGCACAGTGAAAATTGTTTAGCAGTTTAATAGAACAGAATTGAAAAGTCTCTCAAGCAATATTTTCTCTAGTATTTGTTGTAGTATTTTAGCATCTTTAGGAAAAAATTAGGTTCTGTTAATTTAATTTTATATCTATTTTTATTCATTGATTCATTTTACTTCTAATAAGGTTTTAAAAAAATAAAATAAACAAGTAAATAACAGGGTGAGAATGTGGTAAATCTGAAATCGTGGTAAAATCAGGTGGCCGAGAAGGCTTTTCGTTTTCTGGATTGCCTTTGAAAACACTGTTGGTTGGGTTTAGGGAACGGAGTGGGCGCTGGTCAATCTGTGCATTTGTAAACCCAATTCGTTGGGTTTAGGGAAGGAGAAGGGTGGGTCAGTCGATCGGTCAGTAGTGGATTTACACCAGAACAGAAGGCACGAATGGCACTCACGAGAGAAATTTGAGATCTCAAAAAGCGTACACAGCGACCTCTGGTGGATTTGCAAAAACAAAAACTGCAAAAAAATTTACCTCCTGGAATGTATTGGGGAAAATATTGCTAAAGGGGTTTCTAATATTGACCTTTAAATGTTTTTTTAATGTAATTTTATTAAAAACTGCTTTATTCTAGCCGAAATAAAACAAATCAGAATTTCTCCAGAAGAAAAAAATATTATAGGAAATACTGTGAAAAATTCCTTGCTCAGTTAAGTATAATTTCAAGAGTTCCCACTTAGATATGCTTAGCATTTATAGCAGTTTTAATATGCTTTCCCGACAGAGAACCCTGAGCTCTGAGATATTTGAGCCCAGGGCTCTCGCCCGGTCAATAAGCATATCAGGAGATCCGAGATCAGGAGATAAGGTAGGTCTCGAGAGCTCCCCCTTTAGAAAAGGGAGGAAAATGTGGAGATGGGGTGGAAGGGGGGATTCTTCTAAAACGAAGATAGAGCAGTAGGGAGAAAATGATCCATTTATATTAAACTAGGATCACTCTGATTGGATTATTACTGATTACAGATGAGCGGCCAGTAGTGCTCCTCTCGAAATTGGTTTATGAAACTTCACTTAGAAAACATTTGAAACAGATTAAAAAAATTCACAGGAAGGCTAATAATTTTGACTTTAACTGTATGTCAATGTTTAATAAAATCAAGTTTCGTTATAATCAATTTCTCCAGACCTTTGACTATAACAAAAAATCAGATGTGGACCTTTAAATTGACAATTACCTTTTATGATTCACTTTTAAAATAGCTAAGGAAAATCTGAATGTCTCTAATGCATATTTTTCTGGACCTTTTATCTGCCATTTAAAGGTTCTTGAATCTGAAGATGAAGTCTATGGTGTTTGAAGACTCTCTGTTTGAGGAGTGCTACTTTGAGGATATCACTTCAAGCAACACCTTCTTCAGAAACTGCACCTTCATCTCCACCCTTTTCTACAACACTGGTGAGAAGACCACAGTTTGCACTCTCCTCTGGCTATTAAAACACACCGCTGCTGTTTGACACTTTCAGATCATTCATAGTCATTCCAAACTATGAATGTCTATACAGGGTGTCCGCAGGGTCTTAAAGTATATATGAACAGGAAGCTGTGACCATTTTATTTTTCATATTGTGACGTAGTTCCTAGAGAAATGGAACATTAATGAAAAAAAATGGGCGTGGCTTGTTTTTTTTGTTTTGTTTTTTTACTTAAGAGTTAATTGGATGTAGTAAAGTAGGCATTTCATTTAGAAAGACCAGGAAAAGGTGTTTGGGGAGAGCTAATACAACCTAAAAGACTTCTTACTATTTCTGTTTGTAATCAAAACTGACAGCTAGAGGGTGTGGTTAAGTATGTTAGCCACGCCCAATACCTCAGACAGACGTAATCTGACAGTTTAACTGAAAACAAACAGGAAGTGCGTTTTCAGTCTTTACCTAAAGATTACAAGGGCAAGCTTTTTTTTTTTCTCCTAATGACACACACGGATGAATTGTTCACCACAAGATTATATTACATTAGATTCAACTAGATTATATTAGATTTAACAATGCAACGAAATGCAGTTTAGGTCTAACCAGCAGTGCAACAGCTTCAAGTGCAGGATACAGGTATAAGATATAAAGTGCAGTTATAGAAAAAGAGTCAGTGAGGGGCAGAGTTCAAGAGGGAGACAGCTCTGGGGAAAAAGCTGTTCCTCAGTCTGCTGGTTTTTGTCCGAGGGAGCCTGAAGCAGGAGTGAAAACAGTCTGTGAGCAGGGTGAGAGGTGTCCTTAAGAATACTGCGTGCTGGGCGCAGACAGTGTTTCTTCTGGATGTCCTCTATGGCTGGCAGTGTGGTCCCTGTGATGCGATTGGCAGTTTTTACCACCCGCTGCAGTGCCTTACGCTCAGCAACAGAGCAGCTTCCATACCAGACTGTGACGCAGTGGGTCAGGATGCTTTCTATTGTGCAGCGGTAGAAGTTCACCAAAACGGCTGATGAAAGCTGGTTCTTTTTAAGTTGCCTTAGGAAAAATAGGCGCTGGTGAGCCTTCTTGATCAGGCTGGAGGTGTTGGTGGTCCAGGAAAGATCCTTTGAGATGTGGGTCCCCAGGAACTTGAAGGATGAGACATGCTCAACGGCCATCCCATTGATGTGGATGAGATCATATGAGCCTGTTCGTCCCTTTCTGAAGTGCACAATGAACTCCTTGGTCTTGTTGGTGTTGAGCAGATTAGTGTCGAAACTAGCTGTGTGAGCTTACAAAGTTAATATAGTTATTTTGATCTCATTTGTACTAACTGAACATTGCATACCCTGCGATGTGACTATTGCTGATAGACACGTTGCGATATCGATGCTGAAACGATATATTGTGCAGTCCTACTTAAATTGTATGGAAAGAGTCTTATAAAAGGTCTTAAAGGGTATTGAATTTCCCTTTTTTATTCCTGTTTATACCATGTTATAAGAGGACACTCATATGTCATGTTTTTTTTCCACGATTAAAATGGCCCCAGATTCTTGCGCTAGTGACTGCACTGAAAGTGTTTCAGGTCTCCTAGCAACACCAGCTCGGATTGTTCCTGTGCACGTCTGCGAAGGAATGACAATCTGCTTTTCCTGATTCAGTCGTGCTGGGCGTTTATGATTACTTCTCTGAGCAGCTTGTGGACCAATAATGAGGCTTAAAAACAAAGGCTCAGTTCCAGCATTAAGAGAGCTGTCAACATACACAGATATTTTTACCATTTATTTCTTCTGTCTGTTAACTTCTATCTATTCGGCTACTTTAATGTTTCACACTGTAAACCCTAATGTTGTCTTTGCTTAAACAATTAGGTAAAGTTGACTGAACATAACTTAAAATTTTGCATTTTAGTGACAGAAAGTCTTATTTGATTTATTTTGGCTAGAATAAAAGCAGTTTTTAATTTTTTAAAAAACATTTTAGGGACAAAATTATTAGCCACTTTAAGCTAATTTTTTTCGACAGTCTACAGAACAAAACATGATTATACAATAACTTGCCTAATTACCCTAACCTGCCTAGTTAACCTAATTAACCCAGTTAAGCCTTTAAATGTCACTTTAAGCTGTATAGAAGTGTCTTGAAAAATATCTAGTCAAATATTATTTACTGTCATCATGGCAAAGGTAAAATAAATCAATTTATTAGAGATGAGCTAATAAAACTATTATGCTTAGAAATGTGTTGAAACAATTTTCTCTCCCTTAAACAGAAATTGATGAAAGAATTAACAGGGGAGCGAATATTTCTAATAAGGGGGCTAATAATTCTGACTCAAGTGTATGTACCATGAAAATGCATAAGTTTAAGATTTCAACTGTGGAGTAGTGAGCTCAAAATAATAATTATTCCTTTGAAAAAAAATAGGTTGCTTTCACAAATGTAGTCTTGACTGTAAAATTTTTATATGTGCAACCTTTTAAGTGCAAGGTATTTTTTTTTAATCTGAAAACAATTGGCTTCAGGTATAATTATTCATCATAATGTGAATAAATGGCTACTTATTTTTTGTTTAGAAATTATATTTTTACACACACGCATGCAATCATATATATATATATATATATATATATATATATATATATATATATATATATATATATATATATATATATATATATATATATATATATATATACACAGTTGAAGTCAGAATTATTAGCACCCTTTTGATTTTTTTTTCTTTTTTAAATATTTCCCAAATGATGTTTGACAGAGCAAGGAAATTTTCACAGTATGTCTGATAATATTTTTTCCTCTCGAAAAAGTCTTATTTGTTTTATTTTGGCTAGAATAAAAGCAGTTTTGATTTTTAAAAAAACTATATTTGGGACAAAATTATTAGCCCCTTTAAGCTAATTTGCTTAAATAATTAGCTTAAGCTACAGAACAAACCATTGTTATAGAATAACTTGGCTAATTACCCTAACCTGCCTAGTTCACCTTATTAACCTAGTGAAGCCTTTAAATGTCACTTTAAGCTGTATAGAAGTGTACTGTCAAATATTATTTACTGTCATCATGGCAAAGATAAATAAATCAGTTGTTATTAAAACAGAAATTGGGGAAAAAAATAAACAGGGGCGCTAATAATTCAGGGGTGCTAATAATTCTGACTTCAACTGTGTATATGTATATATATATATATATATATATATATATATATATATATATATATATATATATATATATATATATATATATATATATATATATATATATATACATGTATATATATATATGTATATGTATATATAAAAACCCTAATAAGTTGACTGAACTAAATTAATTGAGTAAACTTGTTGCCTCAATTTAACTGAGTAATGGAGTCTCCCAAAACTTGCATATCTAAGTTGATTTAACTTGTCGGTTTTGTAGACTATACTTAAATTGTTACAGTTTATAGAATTTTTACAGTGTATGTTTATGCATCAAAAACCCTTTATGTTTTTGGCCATTTTCTGTGGCATAGCGTGCAAAATGCTGTCTCAAAAAGGTAGAGCTCAATGAATAAATGAATCCTAAATGGCAGTGGAATGAGACACTATAACATCCATATCCTGTGTAAAATGGCCTTTTGAAGGCAGCAGACGACTCTTAATGTTTTGGTGGCGAGCCCAAATGTCAAAAATGTCATCCATCTATTGATTCTCAGCAGTCTGAACTCCCACATGTGCTGGTGTGATGGAGGAATACAGTAGCTAGTAACAAAAGCTTTCATCTGTTTCTAGATCTGTTCAAGTACCGGCTGATCAACAGTAAACTCATCAACAGCACCTTCCTGCATAATAAAGAGGGCTGTATGCTGGATTTCAGTGACGAGAACAACGCCTACATGATCTATTTCGTCAGCTTCCTCGGCACGCTTGCTGTCCTGCCTGGGAACATCGTATCTGCTTTGCTCATGGATAAGATCGGACGTCTGAGAATGCTGGGTAAGAAAAACAAGTGGCATCAGTGCTGAATAATTTGGGAGCCCTTTTAAAAATATATAGTAAGTGTTTGTTGTTGGGTGTTTTGATATTGGGAGAAAACAGAAGGATTGCAATTTATTATGAATAGTTTGGGATGTATAGTTCGATTATCTAAATGGTTAGCGCTCTTTTTTTAAATATTTCCCAAGTGCTGTTTAATGAAGAGAATATGTTTTTTAGCACATTTAAAAAAATTATAGTTTTAATAATAATTTCTAATAACTCATGTTTAAATATAAACATGCAAAGCGAATAGTATTGAGGCAAAACAATAAAATAAAACATACATAATATATGTACAAAATACAATCCTCTAATAAAACGATAACAAAAGATAAGATACAAACAAAATTATAAAATAATACATATATATATACAATATCACATGAGTAGCAGTGCGATGTGGCTGTATATTGGCACTGATGGGAGGTGTGTGTTGTGCTTAGTGTCCCACCAGTGACGATATACAGCCATATCGCACTGCTACTCGTGTGATATTGTGTTTATACAACAGTTCGACGGCAGAGTCGTGTATATAAAATAGAAAATCAAACACGTAGAGTCTCAAAACCCTATTGTAGGAGGAACTACTTTCTTCCGCCATTCATTCGCTGCTGCAGCAGAAGCTGTTGCTGTTTACTAACGTCACTTTAGAGTTAGTGTTTGAATGATTCTCTAGCGTAATGTCTAAGGTGATAAAAAAACAGCTGATTTTATCTGACATTTTAAGGATTATAAAGCTGAACAGCATGAAACGCCATCCGTCTAGGGATGTTTCTCTGTCGGGAGATCACAATATTACTATGGTATAAATACAGCACTACAATATACAAAAGAGAGGGATCGACTTAAAAAGTCACTTACCTGTTTAATAATAATTTAATCAGCTGTAGTGTAAAATTACGCTGTTTTTCTCTCAGGGCTTATTATGCGGTCTCTGTCGCCATCTTATGGATGAAAATCGTCATCAGTCTTTGCTCAAAGACAGGCTTAATGGTCACCGACGCGCTGTCTCTCAGAAATGATAAATATTTAAAATAGGCCCTATCCTTATGAATAAACTGCAAAGTTTCCTTATGAATAAGTGCAAAGTTGCAATCTAAACATCTACATTCTCGACTACAAAAAAAGCCTCAAAATTACATTATGTTGTCCGACAGCTGCAATATTTGTCAAACTGTAGCGTGTCCTCTGCTTGTTGCTGTATGTGTGCGGAGTAATACACAAGAGTGAAGGTTTAAGAGGCTGGACGAGTGCTGTTACTGGCAGAATATTACAAGGCTATCAGATTCAAGAACCAGACAGAACTGCTGAATATACATATATATATATATATATATATATATATATATATATATATATATATATATATATATATATATATATATATATATATATACACACACATACACACACAGATCTGCATAAATACTGAATACCAAATCTTTATTAGCTATCAATAATCACAATTACAGTATTTTTCAATTGCTTCGCCTCAATTCCTGATTGAAAGTTTAGATCTTTAAACAATTAGCTTATTGTTCACATCAGATCAGTAATTTCTTAAGGATTAAGCAAAGTGCAAATGCTTTGGCACGTGTGCAAACAGTAATTACAATTGTCTACAGTTTGGAGAAAAAACTAATCGCATATGGCTTGTTGATCTGAAAACTGATGAGTCGATTCTCATTTAAACTATCAAACTCTTCACAACTTCTCAATCCCTGGTTTACACCACACATATCTGATGTTGACATTGTTTGTAATGTCTGCTAAATTGGTAAAGAACACAGTAGTGTAAACACAGCAGCGATGGAAAGCTACCCCAGATAGTCATGCAATGTGAAAACATCTGTGATGCGACTACTTTGAAAACTGTTCAGTCTGAACTCGTCATAACAGTATTTAGTTTCAAAAATGGAACCAGCAGAAAAATGACTCTTTATATAAACAATTAAACACAACTCATCTTTTATTAAAGCTACAAACCTTTTAATTTCTTGTGCTGGGATGTTGAAATTCTTAGTCACAGTTGCAAACTCTCACTCTATTGTAATGTGGATGCTGAGGTTTTAATGGCCATATTTGTTGTCATTCTGGTCCTCTGGTGCAGCGGGTTCCAGTGTGATTTCCTGCGTCAGCTGCTTCTTCCTGTCATTTGGAAACAGTGAATCCGCCATGATTGCTTTGCTCTGTCTATTCGGGGGCATCAGTATTGCGTCATGGAATGCCCTGGATGTACTAACAGTGGAGCTGTACCCGTCGGACAAGAGGTTGGATGACTTCATACTGTATTGATATCATAATGTAACATGCCTGTCGATGATAATCTATAGTAATAAATCCTTTAATGAGAATGTTTAACATACAGTCAGCCGTAATAGTGAGTATTCAGTCGATCACACTTTATTTTAAAGTTTAATTGTCACTATTAACAAACAATTAACTATGAATGTTGCCTTGCTGCTTACTTTTAAACTTAGTCTTTTGATCTTTTGTTCAACAGAAGAAAGAAACTCATAAACTTGAGGGTCATTAAAGAATTTTTGGGGTGAAACACTGCTGGCCACATCTAGAACTGATAAGAGCCTCAAATGTCAAGGAAGATCTGCCTCACAGCTTTAAGAAAATGTTTCTGTGTGGTGTAAAATGATTGAAGAGACTTCTAGATCAAATGTGTGTCAGTAATCGTGTGCTGCATTGGCCACTGCAGTGCAGATCAAATACATCATAATTTAGGGGACATCTAGAAATTCTCTGTCATGCTGAATACTGAGTCTCAGTGGTTCTGACAGAGTGCTGTGCATTCTTTCTTAGAAAATATGTTGACAGTGCCTTTTATAACAATGAGTGTGCTTTAGCACCACTACCAGGACAATCACTGAACAACTGGCTGATTTCACAAAGCTTTGGATGGATGGATGGATGGCTTTGTGTGTGGATGGAACAGATCAACAATAGATAAAATAGATGGATAAATAGATAGATGGATGGAACACTTGAACAATAGATAAATTGATGCATGGAGCAACATATTGAGGGATGAATCAAATGAACAACAGTTAGATAGATGGACGAATAGATAGATAGATGGATAGAATAGAGAGCAATAGATAAATTGATGGATGGATGGAAGAGATAAACAATAGATAAAGTGATAGAACGATAGAATGATAGAACGATAGATAGATAGAACGATAGATAGATAGATAGATAGATAGATAGATAGATAGATAGATAGATAGATAGATAGATAGATAGATAGATGGATGGATGGATGGATGGATGGATGGATGGATGGATGGATGGATGGATGGATGGATGGATGGATGGATGGATGGATGGAACGGATAAACAATAGATAAATGTATGATAGATAAATGAATGGATGGATGGGTGGATAGATGGAAGAGATAAACAGATAGATGGATGGATGGCTGTGTGTGTGGATGGAACAGATTAACAATAGATAAATAGATGGACGGATGGATGGATGGATGGAACAGTTGAACAATAGATAGATGAACTGAGGAACAGACGGATAGATGGATGCACGAGATAAACAACAGATTAGCTAGATAGATGGACAGATAGATAGATAGATAGATAGATAGATAGATAGATAGATAGATAGATAGATAGATAGATAGATAGATAGATAGATAGATAGATAGATAGATAGATGGATGGATGGATGGATGGATGGATGGATGGATGGATGGATGGATGGATGGATGGATGGGTGGGTGGGTGGGTGGGTGGATGGATGGATGGATGGATGGATGGATGGATGGATGGATGGATGGATGGATGGATGGATGGATGGATAACCTTGTGTGTGGATGGAACAGATCAACAATAGATAAATAGATGAAAAGAGGAACAGGCGGATGAATGGAACAGATGAACAATAGATAGATAAATGGATGATAGATAGATGGATGGGTGGTGTGTAGATGGATTGATAGAACAGATGAACAATAAAAAAATGGCGAATGGATGGATGGATGGATGGATGAGTGATAGATTAGATAGATAGATAGATAGATAGATAGATAGATAGATAGATAGATAGATAGATAGATAGATAGATAGATAGATGGATGGATGGATGGATGGATGGATGGATGGATGGATGGATGGATGGATGGATGGATGGAACAGATCAACAATAGATAAATAGATGGATGAAACAGATGAACAATAAATTGATGGATGGAGGAACAGGTGGATGTATAGAACAGATGAACAATAGATAAATAGATGGATGAAACAGATGAACAATAAATTGATGGATGGAGGAACAGATAGATGGATTGAACAGATGAACAATAGATAAATAGATGGACACACAAATGGATGGATGGACAAATAGATGGAAGGAACATGAACAAAAGATAAATTTATGGATGGACGGAAAGATAGGCAGACAGATGGACGTATGGAACAGATGAATAAAAGATAAATTGATAGATGGATGGATGGACTTGGATCTTTGGGTAGATGGAAGGATATATAGATTAATTGATTGATAATGGGCTCAGTTCTATCCATCCATCCAATAATTGATAGTAGTACAGAAATACAGATGGTTAGTCAAAACCTTTAAATCAATGTTTCTCTTTTTTTGAATCTCCCTCTTTTTTTTTACAGAACTACTGCCTTCGGTTTTCTGAATGCCCTGTGTAAGTTAGCCGCAGTTCTGGGCATCAGCATCTTCCAGTCGTTTGTGGGCATCACTAAAGCAGTGCCCATCCTCTTCGCATCGGGGGCTTTGGCTGCTGGAAGCTTCTTGGCTCTCAAGCTCCCGGAGACTCGCGGTCAGGTGCTTCAATAGTGCGCCATTACAGCTGCGACCTTGTCCGGGTGTGAGTGAGCCATGCTGGAGGCGGCCCAAACAAACCCCACACTACTTACAGATATCTGCATTCCTCCAATATGTGCAATTGTGTTACTTCATTTTGATTTAACTTCATTCAGATCTACATGTATAAATAGATTCCCTGCTGATGTCTCATTGTTTCACAGGAATATTGGAGACCCTGTGTGTGAGTGTGTATGTGAATGTGTGTGTGTGTGTGTGTGTGTGTAGAAAAACTGCCATGTTAAACACATTCCAGCTTTGCGTTATGGTACGTACCTGATATTTACCATGTTCATTTGGACTTTTCCCTTTAATCTTCATTCAAGCCATCATGTGATCTTGAAAACCATCACTGAGGACCAGTGAATTCTGTAGGTAGATATATTTGAATGGACAGTGTTGATCTAGTGGTGATGGTTATTGTCGTTGTCCTTCGTTTCCCAAGATCTCGATTTACAAAGTGTGTGATGCAGCAATATTGTCTGCAATATCGGCTCAAACACACTCCTCACCTTTAACAGTAGATGTTTTTAAGCATTAACGCTTATATCACATATAGACAGTGTGTCATTGATTCACGTTTCCGTTTTAGTTTGACTTCATCTGAAGTGCTTTGAAAATGTCGGTGTTGTGCATGCAGAGACTCGTGACGATTCATAGGAATATATTTGAAGATCGTGAATATAGCTGATGAAAGTGCTCTGTATTACTCTCTGACAGTGTTTCTCAACCATGTTCCCGGAGGACCACCAGCACTGCATGTTTTGGATGAATCTCTTGGATGAAGCTCATTCGGAATTTGTAACCCTATATACATTTCTGGAGAGCGCCAAATACAACCCAGGAGCTACATTTTTTGCAGATTTTGTTTTCATGAATCCACCTGAGGCCACTGTGTATGCTTTTCGAAATCTTAAATTTCTCTTGTGAGTGAGTGTTTTCCCCATGGTGTTTTCAAAAGCACCGACTGACCATCGCCTACCCACTTTGCTAAACCCAACCCATAGTGTTTTAAAAGCATTGATTGACCAGCGCCCACCAACTTTGCTACTGATTAGTGATTAATTTCAACTGATAGTGTTTTCGAAAGCATCGACTGACCACCGCCGACCCACTTCGCTACACCCAACCGAGTGTTTTCAAAAGCGCCGAGTGACCAGCACTCATCCACTAAACTAAACCCAACCTATAGTGTTTTCAAAAGCACTGATTGACCACCGCCTACGCACTTTGCTAAACCCAACCGAGTGTTTTCAAAAGCACCGATTGACCAGCGCCCACCTACTTTGCTAAACCCAACCGATAGTGTTTTCAAAAGCACCGATTGACTAATGCTTACCCACTTTGCTAAACCCAACCGATAGTGTTTTTAAAAACACAGATTGACCACCTCCTACCCACTTCCCTAAACTCAAACCGACAATGTTTTCAAAAGCAATCCAGAAAAAAGCCCTCGGGGTAGCCTGATTTTTACCACATTTTCAGATCTTACTACATTCTCACCCTGTTATTCACTTGTTTATTTTGTTTTATTTTTGGCTTCTGTTTTGGTCTTATCTGCTTTATGGAACTGTTCTTCGCCAGACTCAAACCTGTCGTCATGGTCAACTCTGTGTCTCAAATCCTCCGATGTACACGGCAAGCCACGGAACAAACTGGTAACAGCGGAAATGCCTTCCATACGGAGGTAAGGGGAAAAAAACAGCATCACACCGCCCCATAGCGTTCGTTTTAAAATCGAAATGCAGCCAAACATTGCTCTGGCTACGTAATTCACGATCTCCAGAAATATATATAGGGCTACATTTTCAGAATGAGAATGTTGCTTGTTCGTCACACCCATTGCACGTCTTTCAGTCTCTGCTAATGAGCTAATGATCTGCATCAGGTGTGCATTAAGGAGACATGGAAAATGTGCAGAGCTGGTGGTCCTCCAGGAACATGGTTGAGAAACACCACTCTATGCTACTCAATCAAGCAATTTTTTTAGACAAGATGTAAAAAATGAGATAAGTGACATGATGGGTTGTCGTTTGTAAGGTATAGTATGGCATTATTCATATATGGTTTTATTATGCTGTCAACACTCGTTTGTTTTTCTCGAGATTGCATTTCTTTTGTGCGCAAACGATAAACATGTTAAGTTCGCTCTGTTCTCATACAAAAAAAAACACATGAGGAAAAAGAACTAAAGAAAAAAATAAACGAAGCACAATGTGATTTGATTGAGAAAAAATAGGTTTATTTTGATGATTATGTAAATGATGTACTGAATATAAATATTTAAAAATTAGCTGTAATTCAAGTCTGTCTGTTTAAACACGCAAATTCTTATTATTAAATATACAAACATATAAATATATATATATAAATATATATATAAGAAAAATATTTACATGTTCAAATGTTGAACCAGTATCAACATAATGTCTTAGATTCCATTTGACGTATGTATATACCGTTTATCTGTTTGTTAAGGGATTTAATTTTTTTATCAAATAAGCAAATATATGAAAAAATGACTGAACAAGTCCACTGATTTGCAGCACACACAGACGCCCTCCTACACGTTTTCTGTTGTGTTCTTGTAAAGAAACAGAGTTTGTGTGTGGGTGTGTAAGTATGGAAGTATGTGTGCTTGCATGTGAATTGTTGAGTGTACTCGGAATATTTGTATTTATTTATATAACTGTTTATGAGAGTTTGATTTTATAGTATTTTTTACTTTGAGTATCTGTAGAAACAGATGTAGTGCCACATGCAGGGTGAATTTTTGCTGTATCATTGTTGACCTGATGTTCAGTTCTTTGGTGACTTGGTAGCAGTAACTGAATATAGCATCAAAAAAGAAGCGAATTAACGAAAGTCGAAACCCAATGAGGTAACGTTTGATGGGAAGCAAAGCAAAAAACAAAAACAAAACAAGGATATATCCCATTAGGACAAGCACTAAACAGTGCGGTTTGTCTAATTCTGTTACATTTTAGCAAGCACAATTAAAGCTAGCTCCATGGAGTATCGTGGACAACTGGTTAAATAACCAGATATTGAAGCAAAAAAAAAAAAAAGAGTAAAAAAAAACAAATCTCCACCTGGCTGGAAGCTGTATATCAGCCCAGTTGCTTCTAAACCCAGCCAGCGCTTACACAACTAATTTTTGGTGTCATTCAACCTTCTTTACTGCCATTTTGTAGGATAGCAGCCATATTATGTACTCAGAGTAGACACACCAACCATTTACAGATTTAAAAATACTTCAACCAAAGTGGTTACACAACACAAGCTATTGATTTCAGGCACAAGCGTAACTTTCAAGAGCTTAAACTCTTTCTGAAAGCCTTAAAGTTTCGATTTCAATTGGAGAAATTGGCCATGTGTCAAATAAAATGAACAGTTATAGAAACTGCCATCTCTGCCGTGACTTCTGGTCACCTGTAGTGTCACAGATGCTGTAGTGACAATCTTTACATGTGCCATCATGTGTGACCGTGCGCATCTTTAATTGCCAAATGTTTTCTACTACTTCCTTGGTTTGTCCTGGCAGAGCTCACATCACGGCGCAGACAAAAACATGCTTTTTAACACCAACAATCGAGGGTGTGGCAATCCATGCAAACGAATAGGGAAAAATAATATATTTAAAGGAACACTCCACTTTTATGTGGAAATAGGTTAATTTTACTGTAATTTTAAGAGTTAAAAAGCTCAGTTTTCAATCCATGCTGTGATCTCTGGGTCTGCCAGAAGGATATGTTTAGCTTAGCTTAGCATAGAGCATTGAATCAGATTATACCATTAGCATCTCGCTGAAAAAATTCAAAAAAGTAATTTTGACGTAATCAATGAACTTGGGTGGCACAATGAGTAACGCTGTCGCCTGACAGCAAGAAGGTCGCTGGTTCGAGCCCCGGTTGTTCTCCCCGTGTTTGCATGGGTTTCCTCCGAGTGCTCTAGTTTCCCTCTACAAGACATGTGCTATAGGTAAATTGGGTAAGTTAAATTGTCTTTAGTGTATGTGAGTATGTCCTGGTCCTCCAGGTTGGGGATTGAGCGTTGGGCTAACGACCCACCAATGAGATGTTACGAAACACCAATATAGTGCAGCTAAATATCAACTTCGATATAACCGGTTCTGGGAGTAAGCTATCAATGAACTTTGCTGCCGTACCATGGCTGCAGTGGGTGCAATGGTATTATGCAGAGCCTGAAAATAGTCCCCAGCTTGGTTGTGTCTGCTGTAGTCATGGTACAGCAACAAAGTTCCTTGATTATAACACCGAATGTTCCTAGTCACATCAACCTAAAACAGCAACTGTTCATTTTCTGTTGCTCTTAGTACACAATGTAACTACCGAAGAGTCGAGCTTTACATAGGAAGATTATCTAACTATTTTCTCAACTGTTTTGAGAGAGATGCTAATGGTCTAATCTGATTCAATGATTTATGTTCTCTGACCTCTATAGGTGATCTAGCGACAGACGCTAGAGGCTATGGTCTTTAGCCTTCTTGTTAGAGCAACTGACTCCCATGTGGAGAGTCGCTGATCCGATCCCAGCTCGGAGTGGGTTGGGTGATGTAGAACCGGTGGGGTTACATTGGTACCGTGACCTGGATGAGAGTGAGGTTTAGGGGGGTAAGTGAAACAGAGGCCAGCTAGAGAAGTGCAATGCAGGTAAACACCTCACACCTCTGATCTCTAAAAGTGCTCTAGCAACAGACTCTAGAGGTCATGGTCTTTAGCCTCCTTGTAAGAGCAACTGACTCCAATGCGGAGAGTCGCTGGTTCAATCCCAGCTCGGGACAGGTTGGGTGGTGTTGGGCAGGATTACATTGGTGCCGTGACCCGGATTGAAGTGTGGTTTAGGGTGGTGAGTGTAACAGAAACCAGCTAGTGAATTGCTATGCAGGTAAACCTCACTCCTCTGATCTCTAAAAGGTGCTCTGGCGACAGACGCTAAAGTCGCTGGTTCGATCCCAGCTTGGAGCGTGTTGGGTGGTGTGAAATTGGTAGGGTCAAATATGCTAAGCTAAAAGTATTCCTGCCAGACCTGGAGATTGGCTGAATAGATGAGTAAATGGTCAAACTCAACTGTTTAGCCTAAGGGGACTTCCCAAAAACAATGTGGAGTGTTCCGTTAGGCTTCTAGACGTCTCAATCGGGTGATTTACTCAGATGGAACATGCTTGATGCAAACGATCAAAGCATGAACGCTGGTTACAATTCGAGAACGCTTAAAAAAAGGATGACTAGGTTTGTCAGTGAACTAGATAATTGTTTGTACGCACAAGCAATCATCCGTTAATGTCAAACTACTTTGATGTCACTGTCAAAATGGCCCATTTCCAAACAGTCCTGCAGTTTGTAACCCTTCATATGGTCACATCTCCACTGTGTAGCTGTTGTTCCCTTCATTGAATTACGTCATACTTGCTGTTGTATGCTGTGAATTACAGTAACTAATCTCAGTGAAGCTATGATTATCTCTGTGTACAAGCAGTCCTGGATTTGGTGCACGTTATCACTTAAGATTGTGTACTGGTTGTAAGACTTTTGGGTTTTGTTACAGGGTCTTTTGTATTTCTAAACGTGCTCACTTAGCAACAATCAATCTCGTGTGCAAAAAGAAATCGAAGCAATAAGTGGTAAACATGTTCGCTTTGCCCCATCCCCCGACCCCCCCCCCAAACAACTGGGCAAAAAAGCACACTAAAAAGTCCGCTGGCCATATTTGACGAAACAGCAGCTGAAAGAAAACAGGCCAACATCCGTGTACACTACAAATATACCATAGGTCTTCTGATGCTTTTGTCAGTTTCAATGTATTGCCATAATTTAAATGTGACAGAGAGTTTATCACCTTATCATTGTACTGTGCTGTAGAGATTGTAGATGTTTGTATGTAAATGAATAAATATGTGGAATAATAAAACAAACAAAAAAAAAAGATAAAAATGTTGAACATGAGAAATAGAGTACTACTGTATGTTGTTCATTTTGTGATTTGTTTTTTTGTACATGAGAATGGAAATGTTGACATTATCGCTGAATATAGAGACTATTCCATCCTTACCGAAATGGTTCTGTATTACATTTTGTGAGAGATTTACTTTTTGTTTTTTGACTCGTACTCGGGGCTTGAACTGCGCTTGTGCAGTTGAAACTGTCCCTCAATGGATTTAAAACATACATACAAATAATAAACAAATGGTATATTGCTTGAATAGATTTTTGAGTTCTTGACGCACCTCTCAGATCCATTTATAATACATGTTGTGCGCAATTTTCTTTTGTGAAACATTTTTTTTTCCAAGGTCCAAGGCATACCCAATGTTGCTGGTTCAAAAAGTGAGGGAAAAGCAGCATAAAAGTATGTTTATGAAATGACCAGCTAGGGCTAGGGCGATAAATTATATTATATTGAATCGTGATCAAATGTATTTCAATAACAATGATAAACTCTGGACTCTTTTACTCTATATTGATCTAACTCGCACAGCAGAAATGTACAACAATGGGATATCAATGTGTTGATATTAGAGATGCACTGAAGGTTATGCTATTTAATGGACTTTCTATTTTTTGTGGCTTAAGCCATTGATGGGAAACTCATTTAAATCTGGAAGCATTAACAACTGATATCGAAATATATATTGTTATTGTTCAATATGGGAAAGAATTAATCAAGATTGCTTTTTTGCCATTTCGCCCAGCCCAATGTCACGAGGAAACATAACTGTTTTATGAATTGTCAGAAAAGTGGAAAATGTATACGCTTACATTTGTACAAAAAGCGGATGATTTTTAAAAGGATGCGTTTCCCTAA
Source organism: Danio rerio (assembly GCF_052040795.2). NCBI lineage: Eukaryota > Metazoa > Chordata > Actinopteri > Cypriniformes > Danionidae > Danio > Danio rerio. The sequence continues at coordinate 52,047,102 of NC_141036.1, forward strand.
ACCCCACCCCAAAACACAACACAACCAGCATTGACGGATGAGCAAATCAAACTAAAATGTTTGAAGCAAGTTTTCTGAAACCATTCATTCATTCATTTTTTTTTCGGCATAGTCCCTTTATTAATCAGGGGTTGCCACAGCAGAATGAGCCGCCAACCTATCCAGCATATGTTTTACGCAGCGGATGTCCTTCCAGTCGCAACCCAACACTTTGAAACCCCTGTACACTCTTGCATTCACACATATACACTATGGCTAATTAAGTTTATTCAATTCACCTACAGTATAGCACATGTCTTTGGACTGTGGGGGAAACCGGAGCACCCTAAGGAAATCCACATGAACACGGGGAGAACATGCAAACTTCACACACCAACTGACCCAACCAGGGCTCGAACCAGTGACCTTCTTGCTGTGAGGTGATCGTACCACCCACTGAGCCACCGTGACACCTTTTCTGAAACCATACAATGGTTTTGTGTTAACTTCCAAATGCAATCGAAATTAGCATTTCTTACACGGTAACCTAACAGTTTGTTACTGTATAACAGATTCCAACAAACATGAAAACATTCCTCTTACATTTCCATATGGGTCTTATTTGGTTCATTTTGTGGAAATCAGATAAGAAACAAATTAATAGGTAAAAAAATATATATTAACAATTTAATAAGAGCCGAAAAGAGAGTTCTGGGAACGTTCTCCTAACCTAGAGGGAACATTCTAATTCTGTAAAGAACACTTTTCTGGTTAGAGAACAGAGAATGTTCTGGGAACCTAACACTGTTAGTTGAGATTCTATTTACTTATTTAGTATAAATGTAGCATTTAACAAAAGAACAATTACTAATATTATAGTCATTTTGTCCTATCTTTCAACACAGAACCAAACTGAAAGCTATAGGAGAATTACCAACCTACATCACACATGAGGTCACACGGGTTCAACTGCGCATACCGGTTGCAAAAAAAAAAAAAAAAAGACTGTCAAAGATATTCTAATAGAAATATAATAGAAATAGTTAAAAAGTCAAAAATAGAAAACTTAAATTTTAGCTTATACCTCACAGCTTTTAATGCCATCCGCAGATGTCTTTGGCTATCAGCCATCATAAGAGCTGAATGGAGTGAGGACCTAATTAAAAATGCTGGACTCTGCTGTTTTAATTTTATATCAGGTAAGTTCACGCTATGCTGAATTATACACATTACTCGTTTTTGATTGCAGCAATGATGTCAGCAAAAACAGTTAAATATTGTTCATTAAACTGCAGACACTGAATGCTTAGAATAAAATGTAAAAATGTACATTCAGATACTAATTACCCAGGCCTTGTATAGCTTCAACTTCTTTCCTTGTCTTTGGCAAGGCAGAACCTCGTTTTTTTTTGCACGAGAAAGTTTTAAATCTGCAACCTCAGGTAATTCGCCAATTGGTTATCCTCAAGAAATTAAAATGAATATTGTGACCATTTATTTGCCGCCAGATCAAAATAAATGCTCTGACTGTTTTGATTGAATTTTAGGGTGATGCAAAAGTCACAATCATGTCTTAAATATATCGTTTTAGAAATTAAAGACATAAAACAGTAAAGTAATAAGTTTAATTCTAGTTTGTAATTATTTTAGCAAGTTCTATCTTTTAAAATTCACATTCAATCTAAACGTCTATGCTAAACGTGTTGAAAACGTAAATGTCTTGTCTTAGGTTTAACTTAGGCTAGAAAGCCTACATTCTGTTGAATTACATGAATTATACACCATATGCAACATAAAACGACTAAAGGAAAAACGTCGAGTGGTTTACAGTACTGGATGTTTTCTATCTTAAATAATTTATTCAATTTTTGTATTTTTTGTTTCTTGCAATCAACAAACGTTTATTATTATTATTTATTTTGTCCTTTGTTTGGTTATTTTCGTAATCAGATATGTAAGCTGTTTGCATTATTTAAAAGGTTAAACGCAGTGCCTACACTTTGCGTTTACATTATAGCCTGCGTTTGCTGTTATGCAAATTCAAATGGTTGTAATACCATGTATCAAGTATCAATGTAATACCAAAAGGTTTTATATCAATTTATTAAAAGACTAAGTCTCCGGCAGGCGAGAATCTAGCCGGAATTGGCCTGAGTGTATTGCTATCTGGGTGTTGTTACAGTATAGGCTAAATCAGGGGTCACCAATCCTGGTACAGGTGGGCCGGTGTCCCTGCAGGGTTTAGCTCCATCTTGCCTCAACACACCTGCCTGAATGTTTCAAGCATACCTTGTAAGACCTTGATTAGCTTGTTCAGGTGTGTTTGATTAGGGTTGGAGATAAAATCTGTAGGACACTGGCCCTCCAGGAGCAAGTTTGGTGACCGGGCTAAATGTTTACTACAAATTACTTCAAGCTTACCTCAATGAATCATCTTGGCGGTAAACTTCGCGCTTTTCTGATTAAACATAAACCGCCTGCTTTAATTTGATTGGACCTTTGATTTGAGATTTGTTTTGGAAAACTGAACAGATAAGCTTAAAATTGTTTTAAAAATGTTTAAGCCTTTAAAATCACTAACAACATGTATCAGTCAATACTGTTGTGTTTACTGTCTGTGGAGTTTCCAATAGATATATGATTTATGTAATAATGAATTAAATCCGTTTAGTATAACCAAAGCCCCTTTTAATAGACAGACTATGCAGTATATCCCAATAACAGAACAGCTCGCGCATCTGACGTAACTCCCTGTACAGGCGTTAGAGGGCAGTAAAGTCATTTCAGCTGCTTGCAATCCAAACTGTGAAGGAGGATCTGCCTGAATCGCTTCCTGTGTGTGATACAAAAACAACACGCTGAAGAGCAAAGGTGAGTGAAATTATTTTGCCAGTCTGTAATTTGTCATTGTGTCGATTTTAACATCTTTTAGCACCTGTTTATATATTTTTTAGACTGGTTGTCATGTTAAGCTGCATTCATTTCATGACATGTCTTACGCTGTTCTTGTAGTCTAGATATGTACTTGCACCGGTAACGTTAACTTATTTGTTTTTGTTTTAAGATTTCTAACTGATGGCGGCCAATATGTTTCAACCCTATTTAAGCAAGCGTTTGCGGTCTTTCTCTGTTTTGCTGAAGATATAGAGTGTTCAAAGTGTTTCGGTTCACTTCAATAACGTTTCATAAGTCAGATAAACAAAATATGAGTTCTGTTATTAGGCTCAGGTATCTTTAATAATACAGTAAAACAAATAATGTTTTAATGAGCATATTGCTGACTTTTAAATCTCGATTTTTCTATCAAAATTCGCAATTTCTAAAGAGAATTTCTAAGTTTTGTAATTGTTTTAAATCACGTTAAGGACATGGTGTTTTGAAGGGAAAATAATAAACAAACAATATATTAACTAAAACTAAATCTGAATATTCATTTTATTTTCCGCTTAGTCCCTTTTATTAACCTGTGGTCTACACAGCGGAATAAACCGCCAACTTATCCAGCTTATGTTTTACGCGGAGGATGCCCTTCCAGCTGCAACCCATCTCTGGAAAACATCCATACACTCTCATTCACACTCATACACTATACTACGGATAATTTAGCTTACCCAATTCACCTGTACCGCATGTTTTTGGACTGTTGGGGGAAACCGGAGCACCCGGAGGAAACCCATACGAACGTTGGGAGAACATGCAATCTCCACACAGACACGCCAGCGACTTCCTTGCTGTGAGGCGACAGCACTACCTACTGTGCCACCATGTCGCCCAAAGATGAATATTATTATTCCAAATTATCCGAGTTTCTTTCTTCATTTGAACATGAAAAAAGATACACTGATGAATCCTGGAAAAAACAACAACCATTGACTTAGTGTTTTTTGGTTTGTTTGTTTCTTCTATGGTTTCAATTACTTATTTTCCCCCAACATTCTACAGAATATCTTCTTTTGTTTTCGAACTTATTAAGTGTAAGTAAATGGTGGGGAAATGTTTTTTTTTTTTGTGAACTGTCCATTTAAAAGCCAAACTTGCATGGCTAGTGGGCTAAAGGTAAATGCAGTTGCCATGGCTAATTTCCTAATTTACATTTACATTTAGTCATTTAGCAGACGCTTTTATCCAAAGCGACTTACAAATGAGGACAAGGAAGCAATTTACACAACTAAGAGCAACAATGAATAAGTGCTATAGGCAAGTTTCAGGTCTGTAAAGTCTAAGAAGGAAAGTATTAGTAGTATTAGTATTTTTATTTTTTCTTGGGTACAGTTAGTGTGATATTCAGAGGCAATTGCAGATTAGGAAGTGAAGTGGAGACTAAATAGTTGAGTTTTTAGTCGTTTCTTGAAAGTAGCGAGTGACTCTGCTGTTCTGATGCAGTTAGGGAGTTCAGTCCACCAACTGGGCAGATTGAATGTGAGCGTTCGCGAAAGTGATTTCTTCCCCCTTTGGGATGGAACCACGAGGCGACGTTCATTCACAGAACGCAAGTTTCTGGAGAGCACATAGATCTGCAGAAGTGAGAGCAGACAAGAAGGAGCAAGGCCAGAAGTCACTTTGTAGGCAAACATCAGAGCTTTGAATTTGATGCGAGCAGCAACTGGCAGCCAGTGCAAACGGACTAGCAGCGGAGTGACATGTGCTCGTTTAGGTTCATTGAAGACCACTCGTGCTGCTGCGTTCTGGAGCAGTTGAAGAGGCTTGATAGAGTTAGCTGGAAGCCCAGCTAGTAGAGAGTTGCAGTAATCCAGTTTGGAGAAAACAAGAGCTTGAACAAGGAGTTGAGCTGCATGTTCAGATAAGAAGGGTCGGATCTTTCTGATGTTATAGAGTGCGAATCTGCACGATCGAGCAGTTCTAGAAATGTAGTCAGAGAAGTTTAGTTGGTCATCAATCGTTACTCCAAGGCTTTTCACCATTTTGGATGCAGTAATGGTTGCCCCATTTTATTTAATAATATTTAAAATGACTAGAAAACATTGCTTTATATCAACTAATACAGCAAATATTATATTTTATTATAAACTTATTACAGTAAAAACAATGTCATTTATAACAGAATTAAACTAGTTTTGCCTTGATTTGCTACCTAATGTCTTCTGCATAGTCCTCTATCCATCGAGTGACATTATTTACTGTACATTTACAAAAATCTGATTCATTTACATAAATTGAAACAAATTTCTGGAAATGCTTTTTTATAGCTCAACAATAAAACAAACAAGCAAAAAAAACTTTACATCATATTAGAAATAACATTCGCCTTCGCCCAAACCTCTCCATCATTCTCACTCTCCTTACCGGTGGTGGGCCAAATCAAAAGTTACAATGGGCCAACTTTGGCCTGCGGGCACTACTTTGGGCATCTCTGATTTAAAGGGATGGTTCACCCAAAAACACAAATTTACAGACACTCAAGGGGGTTTCAGCCACTTAATATATTAGCTTCTTTATTCTGTTGAGCACTAAAGAACATGTTTTGATGAAAAAATCTGAAAACCTGTAACCATTGACTTCCATAGCAGGATAAACAAATACTATGGAAGTCAATGGTTACAGTTTTACAACATTTTTCAAAATATCTTCTTTTTGTGATTAACAGAAGAAAGACAAACAAGTAAATGGTGAGTTAATTATGACATAATTTTCAGTTTTTGGTGAACTATCCCTTAATCACTTGTTTTTAAAGGTGAACCGCTTGTCATGAAACTTAAAAATCTTGCAGGTGTTTTCCTCCACGCCTGATGCTGTCCAGTGCTCTACGCTGCCTGCGTCCCATCTCCAGCACCCTTGTCTTATCCAGACCTCTCGCTCACCACATGGACCCAAGTGTTCCCCGTCCCGTAGAGACCACCATACGCACCAAACTGAGCCAGGCCCTCAATCCTGAGCACCTGGAGGTCATAAACGAGAGCCACATGCACGCCGTTCCCCCTGGATCAGAGTCCCACTTCAAAGTTCTGGTGGTGAGTCTTCAGTTCGAAGGTCTTTCCTTGTTACAGCGTCACCGGCTGGTAAACGAGACCCTGAAGGAGGAGCTCAGTACCTGCATCCATGCGCTCTCCATCCAGGCCAAGACGCCTCAGCAGTGGAGCAGCAACCCCAGCCTGGCAAAAAGCCCTCCATGCATGGGGGGAACCAGACATGATCACACTATGGCAGAGAAACTAAAGGCGGGTAGAGACTGACTGACATTACAGAAACAAAAACTGGGTAATATTAGATATTCAGTCGGATAAATGCACTGTAACAAAATGATCAGTTGACTTTTCTTAAAATAAGTGAGTAAACCTGTCGCCTTATCATTTAAGTACATTACCTGTGTGCATAAATATAAACATTTAAGTTAAATCAACTTAAAAGGTTACAAGTTATGATTGGTTTACTTGCTTTAAGTAAATAATCATTTTTTACAGTGTAGGTTTGGTGCATTGGCTTTGTGTGTATCTCTCATCTGGAGCTAATTAAGTACAATATGCAATATTTAAATGACTTTAATGCAAATAATAAATGCTAATTTGTTTGTGTTGACTTGGACTTTTTCTGTATTTTCTAACCTGATTATTGATTAATTTACAGTTGTTGTTGTAGTTGTTGTTTTAGGGGGTTTCAGATTCGCACTAAAGTGTTAAATCTCTTTTGATTATTAATTAAGAAATATTCTAAGCTTTAATAAACCATTTAATTGGCAAGTCATTAGTAGGCCCACACGGAATATGCACGTGCAGAATTACGCAGATTTCCGCAGATTTTTAGCCCATCATCAGTTCTGTTTATTTACTTGAGTAAATATGTGTTAATCTATATTTATTCAGTTTTTAAATTAATTTCAGTGATATTATTGCCTATTATGAAAATGTTTATCTGATTTATGTACAATGCAGATGTACAGTATAATTTTCTGTCTTTTAGTAGAGATATGATATGAGAGACTTGCTTTGTTTACCAAATAAAGTGAATCTAATTGGATTTGCATTTTAAACATTAAATAAAAGTTAAAAAGATATTACTTTTTATTTCACGTATTAAGGTTTTAGTTATGATACTCCCAAAACAATTCCGCAGCAATCCAAATCCAGATTTTTACCAAAATTCTCTGCAGAAATAGCAAAAAACGTCTGCAGATTCTGTCTGGCCCTAGTCATTAGTTTAATTTCAGTTAATGAAATGATTAGATAATACAGCACACTATTTTTGGAGTATTTAATTTAATTAACAGGGTCTCTGCGGGGCCTTAAAAATACTTTAAAATGTCTTAAATTCCTAAAACAAAATTTTAGGCCTTAAAAAGTCCTAAATGTACCTGCATATTGTGTTGTAGCTCTTAAATAATTTAAAACAGGTTCCCATGTCTATGAAAAGCTACTCATTCATGCCCAAATCATCCAATCACCAGCATTCCATCTCAATAGAACTTTTACCAAATGGTTACATTTTTAACTCTGTTTACCAAAATAGTTTAATTATCTTTCTTACAATAACATTTGTTTAAAAGTCATTTATTTAAGGTGAGGACACTGACCTAGAGAGACCTTTATTGCATATATTTCGATTGTATTTTTAAAGATAAAATGTTATGTTGAAAAAAAAAAAAGTGCATCTATGAAATCAGAGTTTGCTTGTTTTGATACATTTTAAATATATGACAAAAAAATTAAGTAAATTAACTAAATTAGAATTTCTTTCATAAGAAAAGGAAAAATCTTTTCCTTTTTTATTAGAAAAAAATCCTTGAAGTGTTTATCCCCGTATAAGTCTTAAATTTCATTAATAATGGTCTTACATTTGACTTGCAGAAACCCTGAATTAAATTTCATTTTATAGGCTTTTGTCCACACCAAGGCTGCATTAATTTAATCCAAAATACGTAAATATTTTGAATGTAAGTGCTATTGGAAATATTTTTTCTTTACTAATTTGCTAATTTGCTGCTCAAGTAACATTCTTTACTACTACTATTATTATTATTATTATTATTATTATTATTATTATCATCATCATCATCATCATCATCATCATCAATGAGATGAAAATACAAAATAAAGAAATTAATAGCAAACCAGGTGAATCCAGCAAGTCTGTGCAAGAAGATCAACTACTGTAGATTGCAAATGATGGTGGCCTTGCTCGCATATTGCATCTTTTCCACTCGCAAGTTATTTATTTCCAATGGAGGCGTGTGGTTTGTGTGCGCATATTGGGAGTGACACGCTCACGTATTCCAAGCGCTAACAGTTGAAAACATCTCAACTTTTCAGGATGCTGCAAGTCACGTGACAAGTCACAACCGTTGTACTCTATATGTGCACAGCCTTCATGAAAATAGAAAAAAATAATTTGTTTTCTAATCTTGTGGTCATTTAGGAAAAGAGCCACCAAACTTTTGCATTTAAATATTTATTTATTTTCTACTGTTAAAATGGTGCCCAAGTTATTTTTGTCCCAGAAGTCAAAACAAGGGTTAAACAGTTACAAAAAATAAAACAAAACTCTGAGATCAAGAGTTGGGGAAGGGGTTTTCTGAATTCAACCTTTAAGTTTCTCCAAAGTTCGAGCTCATAGTCTGATGGTGTCCTCTCTTGCACTGTGGATATTTCCAGATATACAATGTTCATAAAAGTGAGAATCCAATAAATGGAGGCTTCCACATTATCACAATATTTTTGTGTGTGGATGCTATCATGACTGCTCCTCTGGTTTCTAAAATTTGAGTATAAGCTCAGTGTTTGACAGAAAGTGTGCCAGCAGAGGGCGATATCACACCAGAGAGCAGCAGATACATGCATATAACATGATCTCCTCACAGCGGTCGGTGCCTCTTCACTTCAAAATCACTTCTGCTTATGTAATTCAATATAAGCAGAGGTAATTTATGGTAAAACAAGTTTGATCTCTTTCAGACACCTGCAGAAATGGACCTGGCATCTATATGGGTTGGTTTAACTGAATCACATCTGCAAGTTTTTTTTTTTTCCTCAGCTAAGCATGTTTAAAATGATTTATTAAAGCAACAAATATAAATGTAGTCTTCAGATTTTTTGTGTCAACGTTCAAAAATCAAATAATTAAGACAAATATCAACAGATTATGGAGATGAAAATACTTTGCACTGTATACGAACTAAACATATCTGTAGTAGAAACACAGAGACGATTCTGTCCTCTAATGCATTTGGTTCCACTTCCCCCTCGTGCCCCCAAAAATATTTTCTAAATCTTTTTATTAGTACACAAAATTTTGCGTATGTTTTAAGATTATATAATTATTATACACTAATTAATCACATGTTATAATTACACTATTATTATTATTATTATTATTATTTCAATATATTTTTCGTAATTTATTAGAAAAAGACATAGAGCATAGAGCATATTTCTGTTATTTCCAATATCTGTGACTTTAGTGTTAGTGCTTTTCTGTATATTCATTCATTCATTTTCCTTTGGCTTAGTTCCTTTATTCATCAGAGGAATGAACGGCCAACTTATCCAGCATGTGTTTTACTTAGCAGATGCCTTTTCTGCTGCAACCCAGTACTGGGAAACATTCATACACACTCATTCACACACACTATGGCCAGTTTAGTTTATTTAATTCACCTATAGCGCATGTCTTTGGACTGAAAAATACGGAGCACCCGGAGAAAACCCACGCCAACACGGAGAACATGCTCTCCACACAGAAATGCCAACTGACCCAGCTGGGACTCGAACCAGCAACCTTCTTGCTGTGAGGCGACAGTGCGATTCACTGAGCCACGTGTCACCCCCAATTCTATATATTACGTCCTCTAAATCTAACATGTATTTGAATGACTAGTTTATCTATTTAATTGATATTAACTAGATCTAATTGGTTTTTAAAATATACTGTTTTGATGTTTATTGAAATTAGTGTTGGGTAAAACATTAATTGCGATTAACTGCATATAAAATAAAAATTTGTTTTCTCATAATTGAAGTGTGTTTACTTTGTATATTATGTATATACACTAACTGGCCACTTTATTATTTCACCTGTCCAACTGCTTGTTAATGCAAATTTCTAATCAGCCAATCACATGACAGCAACTCAATGCATTTAGACATGTAGACATGGAACAGACGATCTGCTGCAGTTCAAACCGAGCATCAGAATGGGGAAGAAAGGTGATTTAATTTAAGACTTTGAATGTGGCATGGTTGTTGGTGTCAGACGGGCTGGTCTGAGTATTTGAGAAACTGCTGATCTACTCGGATTTTCACACAGAAACATCTCTAGGGTTTACAGAGAATGGTCTAAAAAAGAGAAAATATCCAGTGAGCGGCAGTTCTGTGGGCACAAATGCCTTGTTGATGCAAGAGTTTAAAGGAGAATGGCCAGACTGAATCCAGCTGATAGAAAGGCAACAGTAACTCAAATAACCACTCGCTAACCGAGGTATGCAGAAGAGCATCTCTGAACGCATAACGCATCAAACTTTGAGGCAGATAGGCTACAGCAGCAGAAGATCACACCAGGTGCCACTCCTGTCAGCTAAGAACAAAAACTGAGGCTACAATTCACACAGGCTCACCAAAATTGAACAATAGAACCTTGGAAAAACGTTGCCTGCTCTGATGAGTCTCCATTTCTGCTGCGACATTCACATGGTAGGTTCAGAATTTGATTTCAACAACATGAAAGCATGGATCCATCCTACCTTGTATCATCGCTTCAGGCTGCAGGTGGTGGTGTAATGGTGTGGGGGATATTTTCTTGGCACACTTTGGGCCCATTAGTACCAATTGAGCATTGTGCAATGCCACAGCCTACCTGAGTATTGTTGCTGACCATGTCCATCCCGTTATGACCACAGTGTACCCATCTTCAGATGGCTACTTCCAGCAGTATAACCCCCCATGTCATAAAGTGTGAATCATCTCAGACTGGTTTCTTGAACATGACAATGAGTTCACTGTACTGAAATAGCCTCCACAGTCACCAGATCTCAATCCAATAGAGCAACTTTGGGATGTGGTGGAACAGGAGAGTTGCATCATAGATGTGCAGCCGACAACTCTGCTGCAACTGCGGGACGATATCATGTCAATATGGACCACAATCTTTAAGGAATATTTCCAGTACCTTGTTGAATCTATGTCATCAGTTCTGAAGGCAAAAGGGGGTCCAACCCGATACTAGGAATGTGTACCTAATAAAGTGTATAAATGCACATCGATATGTATATTTGAGAAAATAGTTATTTATAATCAGATATAAAATGTATAATATAAATTTAAATATTTATGTAAAGAAGTTGTTTTGTATAGTTTTATTTTTTATTACATAAACATAATAAATGTATAACACACATATATTCTATAAACCAAATTTTTATTTTGGAATTTAGATGTGCTTAATCATGATTAATCTTTGCCCAGCAGCACTAATTATAATACATTTTAAACAATCATATGAACAAACAAGAGTTGTCATTATTTAAATAATATATTATAATATAGGCGATGCAGCGGCGCAGTAGGTAGTGCTGTCGCCTCACAGCAAGAAGGTCGCTGGTTCGAGCTCGGCTGGGTCAGTTGGCATTTCTGTGTGGAGTTTGTATGTTCTCCCTTGCATTCGCGCGGGTTTCCTCCGGGTGCTCCAGTTTCTCCCACAGTCCAAAAACATGTGGTACAGGTGTATTGGGAAGACTTAAATTATCCGTAGTGTATGAGTGTGTATGGATGTTTCCCACCTGGAAGGGCGTATAAAACATATGCTGGATAAGTTGGCGGTTCATTCTGCTGTGGCGACCCCGGAATAATAAAGAAACCAAGCCGATAAAAATAATAATTAATGAACAATATAATATAAACAATAAAAATAGAGGTAAATGCAGTAATTACAAAGTTAAAATACAGTAACATTAAAAAGACATGGGCTTATTTTACTCTTTAATAGGAAGTCATTTATCAGACACATTATGGTTTTGTTGTATGGTATTATAGTTATAAAAATAACGTATGTACAGTTTTGAATGCATTGTTAGGGTTAATATGTTTATCAGCATAATTTATCTCCAGTATAAATCTGCTAACCAAATCAAATTGTGCTGCTTGTCTTTTCTTGAATCAACACACCCGGCAATTGTTCGCTATATATAATTTAGCACATAACTTATCCCTCTTTGTTGGATAAGTCAACATAATTTATGGCATTGCTCTCTAGAAAATACAAGTTGGTCACTTACAACAATTTATGATCGGATGTATTTATATGATATCCATTAAACTGTACAATCAACTTTTTGGGGTAAATTTATTTGACAAGTACAGTCACCTGGACATCATAGCAAAAATAGTAATACTAATAATTGGCTAACCGTGCTGCTTTTGCTCGCAAGAGATTAGGAGAATGTTGTTATTAACATGCATGAAGCAACATCTAGATAGTATGTGTAGTCTATATTTAATTAAAGATATTGCACTCAATTAAAAATCACAGATGATTATATATTTTTTTTAAGAAATTCTAATCGTAGTCTAAACAAAGCTGCATTTATTGAGCAAAAATACAGAATAATATTAATATAGAGCAATTCCATGTAAATGTCACCCTTGCCATGAAAAACAAATTAGGTTTTCACCAAACTACGGAAACCGTTTCTAAGTTTTTATGTTTTAGATGTTTCCCAGTACTGGGTTGTGGCTGAAAGGGCAACCGCTGTGTAAAACATATGCTGGGATAGTTGGCGGTTCATTCTGCTGTGGCGACCCGCTGATTAATAAAGGGACTAAGCCGAAGGAAAATGAACAAATAAGTTTTGTACATTTGGGAATATTCGGTTTTAACAACATAAAAAGTTTAGAAATTTTTCCCAAAAATGTTCGAGCATAAGATAATTTCATAAACAACGATATAGAGTTCCTATTTCTTAGGGATAACTCTTATCTATGCATTTTACGCATGTATTGTTTATTCATTTATTAAAATAAAATAAACACAACATACAGTTAAAGTCAAAATTATTAGTCCAAAATTATTATTTTTTTAAACATTTCCCAAATGATATTTAACAGAGTAAGGAAATTTTCACAGTATGTCTGATGATATTTTTTCTTCTGGAGAAAGTCTTATTTGTTTTATTTCGGCTAAAAAAAAAAGTGGCTTTCAAGGTCAGTATTATTAGCCCCTTTAAGCTATAAATTTTTTGATAGTCTACAGTACAAATCATCGTTACACAATAACTTGCCTAATTACCCTAACCTGCCTAGTTGACCTAATTAACCCAGTTAAGCCTTTAAATGTCACTTTAAGCTGTATAGAAGTGTCTTAAAAAATATCTAGTCAAATATCATTTACAGTCATCATGGCAAAGATAAAATAAATCAGTTATTAGAGATGAGCTATTAAAACTATTATGATTAAAAATTTGTTGAACAAATCTTCACTTTGTTAAACAGAAATTGGGGGAAAAAAATAAACAGGGAGGCTGATAATTCTGACTTAAACTGTATATATGGATTGCTTTACGGATTTGCATGTCATCCTTTCTCAGAGACTAATCTCTGTATTGGTCCAATTTTAGTATATGTGCTGCCGTAGCGAACACCATTTTTCAAACAAAAAGAATAACATATTCTTGTAAAATAGGCTTCATTATTATATTATTTGCTACTAAATAGTTAATACATAATGCATCAACTAACATGAACTAATGAGTTCTTATATAAATCGTACTCGGGTCCGCATATTAAAGTCGATAAATTCTTAAATCGCTCTTATAACTTTAGTTAAGCCTTTTAATGTCACTTTAAGCTGTATAGAAGTGTCTTGAAAAATATCTAGTCAAATATAATTTACTGTCATCATGACAAAGATAAAATAAATCAGTTATTAGAGATGAGTTATTAAAACTATTATGATTAGAAATGTGCTGAAAAAATCTTGTCTTTTTTAAACAGAAAACGGGGGATAAAAGAACAGGGGGGCTAATAATTCTGACTTTAACTGTAATTATTTTTTCTTAAACTGTACTTTTATTTTATTTTTAAATTTATTTATTTAATATTCTATCCATCCAGTTCACCTATTTATTAATGCAATATCCTCCAGGCAGTTATTAGGTTAAATCACCTGGACAAGTAACAACATCGCTGCATGATTTGAGAAATCATTCGTGCACCTTTGTATGTTTTTTTTTGCTTTTTCCAGTGTTATTGTATTATTCACATTATGTCTTCCTGACCCTGAGTGGTCTCTGCCTGTTTCAGTGGACAGATCCATGCTTCATCAGCGGCGTCTGGAGTCGAAGGAAGGTAAAGACCATTTCTTTCCCTCCTGAGTTCCTCCAAGCGGAACAGATGACTCAAAGCCAGTGAGGATTCAGAACAACTGGTGTCGTCGTTTGGCTGGAAAAACAGCAACAGCACCGTTTTATGGCTCCGTCCATTAGAGCGAACCCTGAGGTGATCCCACACAGGTCAAACCAAAGTGTGTTTAACGTTCAACCGCCTCGGGAGCGCACAGACAATCCTTAAAGTGTGATTTGTGTGCTGAAGTTCCAGGTGCGGCGATGCCTGAAATGTGCATGATTGTGATGCAAGCCAGAACAGGACGGATTATAACACAGGTGGCGTTATATGGCCCGATGTTTTCCATCCTCAGGATTGTAGGGGTGGGCCATATTGCAACATTTGGTATTGATTTGATACCAAGTAGATACAGTTGAAGTCAAAATTATAAGAATTAATTATTATAAAAAAAAATTCTAATATTTCCTAAATGATATTTAACAGAGCAAGAAATTTTTTCCCAGTATTTCCTATAGTATTTTTTCTTCTGGAGAAAGTCTTATTTGTTTTATTTCAGCTAGAAAAAAATCTGTTTAAAATTTTTTAAACACCATTTTATGGTCAATATTGTTCGCCCTTTAAAGGTGCTGTATGTACGTTTTCGACTCTTCTAAAGCATCAAACTACTATAACATGTTTGCAGATATTTAAGAAACATGCCAAGTGAACACTCTTGTTTATCTGAAAAACAATGCTGAAGTCAGATATTCTGCTTTGAAATGTGTGTTATGTGCTGGAAAGCTGTCTTTGTTTTTTTTTTTTTAACCCGCCCAATGCCAGTTTAGCCAGTTATATTTCAGCACCCCGGGTTGCCTTGGTGGAAAACCATGTATTTCATCCATTCAGTCATGAAGCATGCATCCATGAACAAAATGAGACCTCAGGTGGACATAAGCAGACTCCGAAATAAGACACAGATTTAGAGTTCCACATGAGGTTAATAATTAGCAAATAATATAAATATTACGAACGTAATGATTAGGTGAGCAGGTTACATTGTAAAATAAGTTGAAGCGTGATTAAATATTTTTTACAGAATACACTTGTGTACCTAAAGGATCCATACTGTTACCTTAGTTAAAAGCTGGGTTTTCATCACCCTGTGCTAACCCATTAAGAGGCATTATAAACATCTGGTTGACCATTTAACATAGGTTATCTTTATTTTAATTGCTATTAATATTTAGTTGCGTCAGTGTATTATTCAATACTTTCAAGGTGTGCACCTTAAAGGGTTAATGCTCATTTTGAACTATCACATGTGAAATGAGTGATGGAAATGCCAAAATTACAATAAAAATGCCTTATTCGAAAAAGGAAGAAGAAGAAAAAAGTTTTCCGCTTGCTTGAGGTGGTTTTGGACTTGTGTGAAACAGGGTTATAGTGCCAACAAGGGGAGTTAGAAATGCATTTGCTAAATAAACTCTGGCGTAGCGTACATTACATCGCGACTCTTTATTCTTTTCATTGTTTATTTTAAAAATAAATCTTGCTGGTGTAAATTTAGATGAATCAGCAGATCTTTTATAGTCATCTTAACTTACATCAGTCAAACTGAGTAAAAACATTAGGTTAAATGTTGTATAACTTAAAAAAAATTGTATTTGAAACAACTAATTCTGACTTTATTTCCATATTCTTTTTAGTGTATAGGTTCCCAATACTACACTCAGCCATCCTTTAACTTGACAGAAATGTACAGTTGAAACCAGAAGTTTAAATATACTGTATAAAAAATGGACATAACCATTAAAAGAAGGTCAGATGTTAATGTGAATAAACTTTTCTATTTTAGGTAAGTTAGTATTATCACATTTGTTTCTGCTATGTTTAATAGCACAATAACGAGAGAGATATTTGTTGAGAAATTTATAACTTTTCTTGAAAGTCAAGTTTACATACAATAAGATTATTCTGCCTCTGAAAAAGCTCAGATGATGATGTCAAGGTTTTGGAAGATTCTCATTGGCTAATTGCCAACATTTGAGTTAATTGGAGGCACAACTGTAGAATAGTATTTAAGGAAAACCTCAAACACACTGCTTCCTTCTGTGACAACATGGGGAAATCAACAAGCCAGAATCAAGAAAAAAGGCAGATTACAGTTTGCTAAATTACACTGGGAAAAAGAATAATTGTTGGAGACATGTCCTGTGGTCTGATGGAACTAAGATTGAACTGTTTGGCCATAATGACCAGTGTTACATTTGGAGGACAAAGGGGTAAGCTTACAAGCCTAGGAACACCATCCCAACTGTGAAGTATGGGGGCGGCAGC
Source organism: Danio rerio (assembly GCF_052040795.2). Lineage (NCBI taxonomy): Eukaryota > Metazoa > Chordata > Actinopteri > Cypriniformes > Danionidae > Danio > Danio rerio. Next base: position 52,063,679 of record NC_141036.1, read on the forward strand.
ATCATGTTGTGAGGCTGTTTTGCTGCAGGAGGGACTGGTCCACTTCACAGCATATGGTATCATGAAGTAAGAACATTATGTAGAAATACATCTCAATGTATTAGAATTATGTAGAAGCAACATCTCAAGCCAGCCAGGAAATTAAAACTTGGCCACAAATGAGTCTTCAAAACGGACCATGACCCTAAGCATACTGCCAAATTAGTTAAAATGTGCTTTAAGGACAACAGAGTAAATGTTTTGGAGTGGCCATCACAAAGCCCTGATCTCAATCCTATAGAAAATTTGTGGGCAGAGTTGAAAAAGCTTGTGCCAGCAAGACAGCCAACAAATCTGACACAGTTACACCAATTCTGTCAGGAGGAATGGGCCAAAATTCCTTCAAACTATTGTGAGAAGGTTGTGAAAGGATACTCAAAACATTGACCAAAGTTATACAGTTAAAAAGCAAAGCTACAAAAATACCAAGGAAATGAATGTAAAGTTTGACTGTCTAGAAATAATAAAAAAATTCTCGATTTTTTTCTCATAATTCTGGCATTTAGCAAATGTAAATCATTTAGGTAATCCTAACAGACCTAAAATAGTAAATGTCTAGTATGATTTACCATCAGACATTTTAAAAAATGGTTATGTTCCTTTTTTAGAGTGTATGTAAACTTCTGGTTTCAACTCTACCTAATTGACATTTTTCTGTCTTTTTTTTACTTTGGAAAAAAAAATGCTTTCGGATAGTACACTGTACATGAATAAATTATGGTAGTTTACTGTAAAATAAAATTAAATATATATATATTTATATATATATATAAAATGTACAAATTTTTCTAATGGTTTACAGCATATTTTTTATAGTAAAATTCTGGCATTCACAGCTGCAATGAAATTTTACAGATGATATGTGAAAAGTCTTCACTTGAATGAAACGGGAACAATGTACAGTAGTGTAGATACACAGAACTTTAAATGATCAATCCGATACTGATACCAATCTATAAGGATGGACCTGCTCACTGGTACAGGCCGTCCCAGAGCTGATGAATCCCGATGAGGGTCATGATGTCTGCCAGGGTGGCGTGGTTCACTGGGAAAGGGTCTGGTAGTGCGTCAGAGCCAGGAGAGTGATGGTGCCAGGCCTGGCTGGGATTCGGGATGGTGCGTCGTTCCCGCCAGCATTTGATTTACAGGCTTGTGCTGGATCTGGGCTCCCTGACACCGCTGACCTCTCTAGGTTGAGGGTCAATAGGTTAGAGATGGGAGCACCAAATGGTCGTCTGAAAAAGCTCCTATAGGGAGCGGCGTCTCTGTGGAATAGTCGTCTGCACCGTTCCTCCGTCTGACACACTGTTTGTGTACTGCGGGGGGTGACATGCTCACCATTTGCTGGGAAAACTTGCTGTAGTCCATGGCTCTCAAAGATATTGTTCGCTCAAAAATGAACTCTCACTTGACAATTAAATCCTCTGCAGTTCTGTATTTGGTGAGACTGAAGAAAAAGGACAAAACGAGTGTTTATTAGTCTTTTCCACAAATAAACGAACAGATCATTACAAAATTGAAAATTAAGTCATTTGCTTTACCACAAGTACCTCGACTTCATAGTACATACTTTGTATGTCAGCGGCAACCAACCCATGTAGATATATGGCAATATATGCAAATCACATATTTAACATATAAGGTAATGTTTGGATTTACATATATTAAAATATATGTCTATACATGCGATCTAAATTTTAAAATATTGCAAGCATGGCCATTTGTACAGTTGAAGTCAGAGTTATTGAATTATTGAATTTGTTTTTTTTTTTGTCTAAGATTTTGCAAGGGGTATTAATAATTTCGGGCTTGACTGGTTGTATATAAATGTATGTATGTATGTATGCATATATATATATATATATATATATATATATATATATATATATATATATATATATATATATATATATATATATATATATATATATATATATATATATATATATATATATAATTTACTATTAAAATTACAAGTATGTATATGTTCATATGTGGCCATATATCAGATTTCCATGCGGGAATTTCCAACATTTTTCAAAATGTCTTCTTTAGTGTTCAGTAGAAAAAAGAGGGTTAGTGCATTTTTATTTTGGGTGTGAAAGTAATTAAAATTTTTATAATGTAAATGTAAATAAATTTAAATAATGTCAATTAAAATTTTTTTAATGTTAATTACTATTCAAAACCCTGATTTTTAGACTCTTTTGCTCATCAAAGCTGCTTTTATTTGTTTGAAAATATAGAAGAATAAAATATTAGAGAAAAAATAACTATTTCTTTTTTAATATTTGTAAAAGTGTCTATTTCTTTAATTTAAAGATGGTTTTTTAGCATTTTTACTCCAGTCTACCTTCAAGCATGGCTGTAATATGCAGTTTTTCCACTCAGAAACAACAAAAAAGTCAAAATATTAAAAAAATGTATATTTAAATATATTTAATTATAATTACAAATATGCTAAATAAATTAAGGGCGACACGGTGACTCAGTAGGTAACACTGTCCTCTCACTGCAAGAAGGTCGCTGGTTTGAGTCCCGGCTGGGTCAGTTGGCATTTCTGTGTGGAGTTTGCATGTTCTCTCAATGTTGGCGTGAGTTTCCTCTGGGTTTACTGGTTCCCCCCACAGTCCAAAGACATGTACTATAGGTAAATTGAATAAGCTAAATTGTCCGTAGCGTATGTGTGTGAAGGCAAGAGTTTGCATTGTCTGCATAGAACATATGCTGGATAAGTTGGAGGTTCATTCCGCTGTGGCGACCCATGATTAATAAAAGGACTATGCCAAAAAGAAAAAGAATGAATTAATAATTTCAGAAATTTAAGTAAATCTAAATTTTATGTAAATTATTATTTTAAACCCTGAACTTTAGACTCATTTGCTCATCAACACTGCTTTTATTTGTTTGAAAATATAGAAGATTAAAATATTAGATGTTGTGAAATATTATTACATTAAAAAAACTGTTTTCTTTTTCAATAATTGTAAAAGTGTCATTATTTCTATAATTCAAAGATAAATTTTCAGCATTTTTACTCCAGTTCTTAAACATTGTTATAATATGCAGTTTTTCAACTCAAAACAATAAAAAACACATATGTAAATATTAAACTTTAACTATTATAATTTCAAATGTGCTAAATATATCAAGGGCGACATGCTGGCACATTGGTGAGCACTGTCGCCTCACAGGAAAAAGGTCGCTGTTCTGAGTTCCAGCTGGGCCAGTTGGTATTTCTTTGTGGCATTTGCATGTTCTGCCCGTGTTTGTGTTGGTTTCCTCCGGGTGCTCCGGTTTCCTCCACAGTTCAAAGACATGTGCTATAGGTGAACTGAATAAATTAAATTGACCGTAGTGTATGTGTGTGAATGTGAGAGTGTATTGGTGTTTCCCAGTACTGGGTTGCATTTGGAAGCACATCCGCTGCATAAAACATATGCTTGAAATAGAGACTTAGCCGAAGGAAAGTTAATGAATAATGCTTTTTATACTAGTGAAAAATCTCAGTGAATATATTTTTATTTGTGTTGTTTGTGTTGGTTGGATGGTTAAATCCCTCAGAGTATTAACAAATCTCTCAATGATTTCAGATTTGAGCCATTCATTTTTTTAATTTTTAGAGCTGGACTCTTTCAATCATCATCCGCTTCCTCAAGTTTGTGTTTAACAGAAGACTCCTAGCTGCACCAACATGAAGGTGAGTAAACAATGACACTTTTTTTCATTCAATTATTCCGTAAGACTTCATTTTGATTGTCCCTATTGCACATTTTGTTGACATTGCAACTACATGCCAATTTATTCTCATTTGAGTATTAGTAGACTGTCTGCTTAAAGGGCACATAGTTTACCCCTTTTTTAGATTAAATATTAATATTATGGTTCTTCTGAGTGTGCCAGTTTCGGTTCAGTTCAGTTATTTATTATCATAACGTGTTAAAAAGTGTCATGTTGGGGGCATGTACACAGCTTTTTAGGGGTGTGTTGTTTTACCTGAAAATTAGTTTCAACTGCCCGCCCAACGTAACAAGAGGGCGGAACCAAGAGCTCCACCGCTCTGTTTAGCAACAGACAGGCAGACAGAGAGAAGCAGTGTGAGTGAGAGGACCAGCATTCAGCCGTACATGTACGCCTCGGACACAGACCAAGCAGAGAGTACAAAATCATTTTTGTCTTTGTATAGTTTTACATCCAACTGTTTGCTAGTTTGAAGTTCCGAGCTTGTACACCGAGATAACGTTCGAGGTTACTAAAGTAACCCTTCGTTCCCCGAGGAGGGGAACGGAAGCACTATAAGTGGATTTGATTTGTAAAATCCACGAATTGGGGAGGATTCGGATCAGAAGCCGCTTGTCTGGAGAGTATTGAACGGGCCAATGAATGAAATTAATTGGCAGCGTAAGCTTGCGCAGGTGTGCGACATCTGCAATTATCTCAGAATATAAGCACACCTGAAGCCAGCAGACGCCATCCTTTTAAGCTGAAGAGACTTTCAAACAGCTAAGGGACAGTCATTATGGCGACGGAGTATAGTGCTTCCCTTCCCCTCCTCGGGGAACGAAGGGTTACTTTAGTAACCTCGAACGTTCCCCTTCGGGGGGAACTTCAGCACTATAAGTGGATTTGATTGTAAAATCCACGCATTGGGAGCCCATTGAAAGCGCCATAATGACTGCACCTTACCAACACCCCCGATGAGGAGATAGTCAAGCAAGCGTGACGCACCCACATCATGGGGGGCGCGGTCCTCCAACGTGTCCCTGGCCCTAATTTATCCTACTTCAACAGAAGTTTTACGGATTTAGATATATTTTTTGGGAAGTCGTGAGCATCTAGATAATTCTAGGAAATACGACAGTACGTTGGGAAGCGTGCAATCCCGGTAGGGAGGACGCTGCGGAGGCCATCCGTTACCCAAGGGGGGGATAGATGGCAGAATTTACATATGGACTAGCCCTAAAAAGGGGGAGTACACATAGCAAAAGAGTGGTTAGCGGAGAGGGAAGACACGGGTCCGCCCAGGGGGGGGACTTAACCGTGGCGGAATAAGCATATGGGATCGCCTAGTGGGGATCACGCATAGCAGGCACCTATACCCAAAACGCGGGCTGACCAGCGGGCAGACCTACAACGTAGTGGGCCAGCAAGTGACTCCTCCGCTGAGTCAGTGCTGGGGGCCACGGAGGAATCTGCAGGGCTCACCTGACGGGGAACTTTACTGACAGATAAAAAAGGCGCACGTACCTCCGTGTTAGGGAGAATGGCGCAGCAAGCGTGTTTCAACACCCTACCGAGTTGTCTCCTCAATCACCAAAGGGTTACCTAATACCCTTGAGGAAACCGGCTCCACTCGCAGATTGTAAAACCTTGCAAATGTGTTGGGTGTCGCCCAGCCCGCAGCTCTACAGATGTCTGTTAGAGAGGCGCCGCGTGCACGCGCCCAAGAGGATGCAACGCTCCGAGTGGAGTGTGCACGAACTCCCGGGGGACACAGCTGACCTCGACTCGAATAAGCGAGTGAAATGGCATCCACAATCCAGTGGGATAATCTTTGTTTCGATACGGCACTTCCCTGCTGCCGACCGCCATAACAGACAAAGAGCTGCTCAGATGATCTAAAATTCTGAGTACGGTCCACATAAATGCGCAGAGCGCGAACTGGACAAAGTAAAGAAAGGGCTGGGTCTGCCTCCTCCGGGGGCAGCGCTTGCAGGTTCACTACCTGATCTCTAAAGGGGGTGGTAGGAACCTTGGGCACATAACCGGGGCGGGGTCTCAGGATGACGTGAGAGTAATCCGGCCCGAATTCCAGGCACGAGTCACTGACCGAAAATGCCTCCAGGTCCCCGACCCTCTTGATGGAGGCCAACGCAACCAGCAGAGCTGTCTTCAGGGACAGAAATCTTAGAGATACTGATTCGAGTGGCTCAAAGGGATCGGATCGCAGACCCGTGAGAACGAGGGCGAGATCCCAAGAGGGCATGAGAGGGGGGCGAGATGGATTAATTCGCCTAGCACCCCTAAGGAACTGGATGACCAGGTTATGCTTTCCCACGGTGCCGCCAGCTACCGCGCTATGATAAGCGGAGATGGCGGCCACGTAAACCTTGAGAGTGGAGGGCGACAGCCTGCTGTCCAACTTCTCTTGAAGGAAAGAGAGCACAACACTAATCTGGCAATTTCGGGGGTCTTCTCTGCGAGAGACGCACCATTCAGTGAATAGACTCCACTTCAGGGCGTAGGCGCGCCTCGTGGAGGGGGCTCTAGCCTGAGTGATGGTATTAACCACCGCAGTCGGTAGGTTACCTAAGTCTTCCTCGCGTCTAGGGACCACACGTGGAGGTTCCAAAGATCGGGGCGAGGGTGCCAGATGGTGCCCTGTCCCTGAGAGAGTAGGTCCTCTCTCAAAGGGATCCGCCAGGGGAGGGTCGTCGCGAGGAGTGAGAGCTCTGATATCCAGGTCCGGTTGGGCCAAAGGGGCGCAACTAGCAGAACCTGTTCCTCGTCCTCCCTGACCTTGCACAGAAACTGCGCGAGCAGGCTCACTGGGGGAAACGCATACTTGCGCATGCCCCGAGGCCAGCTGTGGGCCAGTGCATCCGTGCCGAGAGAGCCCTCGGTCAGGGAAAAAAACAACTGGCAGTGAGCGTTCTCGGGGGAAGCAAACTGATCGATCTGGGCCTCCCCGAATCGCGCCCATATCAGCTGAACAGACTCGGGGTGGAGTCTCCATTCTCCAGGGCGTAACAGCTGTTGTGAGAGCGCATCGGCTGCACGATTGAGCGTGCCTGGGACGTGAATGGTGCGCAGCGATTTCAGCCGCGGGTGACTCCAGAGGAGCAGACGGCGGGCGAGCTGAGACATGCGGCGAGAGCGCATACCCCCCATGCGGTTGATATAGCGCTCATGAGCCACTGGCGAAGCACGTAGAGTCTGCGAGCCGGAAGGCAGCGCGTCCCGGACTGGCAGAACTCGTGCAGTCACATCCGGGGAAGGGAAAAAGTGCTCTTTTACTGATGTTTTGGTGGCACTGAAAAGTACCGTTGTCATCGGGGCCCCGCCCTCCAGCGGGGAAAGAGCAAGTTTCCTCTTCTCCGGATGGCCTGTCTCGGGGACGCTTCGCGGTCCGTTTACCGGACTTAACGGCGCCCTGGGCAGGAGGGGCTGCCTGCTTTCGAGGTGAACGCCGCGCCCGCTTGGCCGGAGGCGCAGGCGGGGGCGGGGCAGCACTCGTTGGCGGGCGCCCTCGGCGAGGAACAGCGGAGGTGGATGGCTCGGCGGGCGGAGCGGGCTTACGGCCACGCCGATAGATGACATTGCCCATCGCATCCGACTGCTCTTTCACCGCCTTGAATTCCTGGGTGAATTCACCGACGGTGTCGCCGAACAGGCCAGCCTGGGATATGGGCGAGTCAAGAAAGCGAACTTTGTCAACGTCGCGCATATCGGCCAGGTTTAGCCAGAGGTGGCGTTCCTGAACCACAAGTGTGGACATCGTCCTCCCCAGCGCACACGCGGCGGACTTAGTAGTCCGAAGAGCATAGTCGGTCGCGGTGCGCAGCTCATGTAATAAGCTTGGGTTGGACCCGCCCTCGTGCAGCTCGGCCAGCGCCTGCGCTTGGTAGCGCTGGTAGGTGGCCATCGCGTGCAAAGCAGAAGCAGCCTGGCCCGCAGCCTCATAAGCCCTGGCTCCGAGGGAGGCAGACAACCTACAGGCTTTGGACGGGAGGCGGGGCAAACCCCGCCACGTAGAGGAGCCGCGCGGACAAAGATTGACCGCGATAGCGCGCTCCACTGACGGGATCGCCTCATACCCCCTGGCAGCTCCGCCGTCAAGGGCGGTGAGGGCGGAGGCACACGCAGCACGGGCAGAGAAAGGTGCCCTCCAAGACTGCGTGAGCCTACTGTGCACTTCCGGGAAGAAGGGGACGAGAGGCTTCGAAGGCTTCGCCTTCTGGTCCTCTACGTAGCACCCATCTAGTCGGTCCGGCCGCGGAGCTGGGGGATAAACCATCTCCAACCCCACGGCCGAAGCAGCCCGGGAAAGCACGGCTAACATGTCCGCTTCAGGATCTGATTTGACAGCGCTCACCTGCCCGGAGGGGGCGAGCGGGTCCGGATCTTCGTCGGACAGTGAAAGCCCACCCTCCGATGCCGCGGAGGACATCTGATCTCCGGTGTCAGCGAGTGTGAGAGCTACCATCTGGTTAGACGGATCACTCTCACCACCCGAAGCTTGGATGGAGCGCCGTGAGGAGCGAGAGGTCCGCGAGCCCGTGGGCGGCGGATTATCTCCCGCTGAAACCCTCAGATCTGCCCGAGCGCCCGCTGCTTTTTTAGAACAGGAGGCAACTGGGGTGGCTCGCTCTCTTGCGAAAGTTAGCCGCGATCTTAGCTGTGCAACGGTCATGGCATCGCAATGACGACATGAACCGCCCGCGAGCACCGCATTAACATGCTGGACCCCCAAACATGCAATGCAGTGATCGTGTCCATCATCCGGAGCCAGGAAACCCCCGCATCCAGAAACGCACAGTCGGAGCGCCATCCTGAAAAGGACGTGCTGCACGACTGTGTTGCTCTTTTAGGAAAGTTGCAACTATACGCACCGCTCTGGAGGACCGGACCCAAAGAACCGCAGGCAAGGGAGTAACCCAGCTCGACCGTCTGCCACCGCGAAGACCCACTCTGGACCGGGAGACACACTCGTTCGCTCTGAAGTGCTGATCAGCAAGAGGAACCCTCATCGACTCACTCAGAAAGGATCTGAAGCGAAAAGGATGGCGTCTGCTGGCTTCAGGTGTGCTTATATGCTGAGATAATTGCAGATGTCGCACACCTGCGCAAGCTTACGCTGCCAATTAATTTCATTCATTGGCCCGTTCAATACTCTCCAGACAAGCGGCTTCTGATCCGAATCCTCCCCAATGCGTGGATTTTACAAATCAAATCCACTTATAGTGCTGAAGTTCCCCCCGAAGGGGAACCACGCACACTGGATTAACTTTGACTGAGGTTCCGGATGCGCAGCTCAGAGCCGCACACCGCACACCAGACACACACATTAACATGTCATTTAAAATTAAAACTATTCAGATGGTGCTCTGTGGCGCGGCAGAAATATGAGGGGTCCCGAATCGTGGCTGGGCGCTGCGGACAGCCGCCGATTCAAGCGTTGTTGTGTGTACCCAGTGTAAACTAGCATGCAGGTCGCACACCAGAAGCCCCGCTCGGCGTCGCACCACGAATCGACATGCATTTTAGAATTCTACACATAGGTTTCTATCAGGATATACACAACGGCGCTTCAAGTCGCCGGCTGTCGGAAGTGCTGTTGTGTGTACCCTGATAGAAACCTATGTGTAGAATTCCGAAATGCATTGCACGACGCTGCGCATCGCTGAGCTTCTGATGTGCGACCTGCTGGCAAGTTGTTTGAGGGCCATGCACGTGAGGCAACTTGCTCGCACTTTCCAGCTGCACCTATAGTTAAGATCACAGGGAGGTTCAGTGACCGTGAGAAATGCAAACAGCTGAAATTTAAGGTAAGACGCAATGAAAAGTACACATGTTTGCAAACCTACCTAAAGTTACAAACAATAATTCTGATCAGAGCGATCATGTGGTGAATGCTGATCTTGTGTTGAGCCCAGGGCCGGAGTGGGACTCATTTTCAGGCCTGGAGTTTCAAGCCAGACCGGCCCACCTCAGTTCACAACTGATTCCAATTCAGTTAGTAATGGCACTATCACGTCTTTTTCAAGAAAACTGCTGCTTTAGAAATTCAAATGTTCAACAGCCCTAACAGTATTTTATGTCTTAACAATAAAATCGAAAAAAAAAAAAATTTTCATGGGAAATTCGATCACAGGTCTGTGACATTGAATTGCAATGTGCTTACCACTGGACCACATTGGCGCTATTACAATGAGAGTAAACAATAACTAATGACTTGCGACCCTTAAGACACAGCACTACTTTCTTTTGATGGCTCAATCTTTTTCTCCTATTTTTAGATTTCTGATCAAGTAATGTCAGATTTATTAATGTAGTGAATCATTTGATTTTCATTGAGCAGGTGTTTTATTCATTTTATTCGAATTCTTATATTCACTAAGGTGCCGCTGTTTGGGGTCGATAGTTGCATTACATCATCATCATTAACGTTAGTTAACCTGCAGGCTGCATTTTTCTCACGGGGCTGCGAGAAAATAAATAAAAAGAGCGGCACTACGGTAAAATAATGATTAAAAAGAGTAAAGCTATGGTCAAATAAATAAATAGAAGAAAAAAGTGTAACTGCTGAGAGTGCAAGCAGCTAGGGACACCGGCCCTCGCGGCCAAAAAACAGACCGGCCCACCGGGAATTCTCCCGGTCCTCCCGATTAGCCAATCCGGGCCTGGTTGAGCCCAGTGAGCCTTACATCTAAAAACAGCACAAGGGTGTTCCTTTAGTGACATCACTTTGACTCTCACTGAAAATGGCTGACGTGAAACAACAAACTGAGGATATGGTGATACACGCCTGTTAATCAATATTGGTGGGCGGGAGATCCGCACTCCTACGTCAAGTTGCGGTCGATCTTAAACAGAAATTTAACTGACTAAAAGAAACTTTGCAAGTACATGTCAACTTGCACTAACCCTTACCACAACCCCTACCTAACAGTCTACTTATAATCTAAGATGCAATGCAACTTAAATTCAACTAAAATACATTAAAGGGACCTTCAAAATAAAGTGATTCCAAACAATCCTTTAAAAAATGAACACATTGTCACTTTCCGACACTAATGTGCTTCTTTTGTACAGCCCGGTGTAAAAACACACGAGTTTGCATTGTTTTATTTCAAACAAAGAGTTGAAACAGTGCTTTTCAGAGAGGATTGATTGTTTATCCGTTTTATTTAGAGGCAAAGCAGACAATCAGATTTAAGGTGAGAGTAATAGCTCATTAAGTCTTCTTAATTTGAAGGATTTGTTTTTTTGTCCGGCTGCTCGGCAAACGAATGAGACCAGTGAAAGAGAGGAAAGACAAAGCTGAAGCGGGGAGGACAATATCCTTGTGTGGGTGAATTAGTTACACTCGGTAGTCCAAGTATTCAAAGCAGAGAGGAGATCAGCAGGGATTAAGACAAAGTCCACACAGGTGGGCGATGGGGGTCACATGACAGGACATTACCTCGTTTGGGACATTAGCAGAGTGGGACAGGAGGATATTTGAGTGTTATTTAATGATGTGGCTCATGGTGAAACTCGACCCGAAGCATGCATAGCTAATAAAAACAACAAAAGACCTGTAAATCTGGACTAAAATGCAGTTAAAATACAATATCTGTTTTAAAATGCAGGCAAATCTACAGGAAAAGTTCATGAAAATGAGATCGTGTTTAAAATGGTTTGATATTTTCACAAATGACAAGTAACACCTTGGATTAACATGAAATTATGTTTATATATATATATATATATATATATATATATATATATATATATATGTGTGTGTGTGTGTGTGTGTGTATATATGTATGTATATATATATATATATATATATATATATATATATATATATATATATATATATACATACATATATATATATATATATATATATATATATATATATATATTATTTTATTTTATTTTTTAAATCATTTATTCATACAGTAATTCAGTCACTTCCTGTTGTATTTTAACATCTACAATATTATTTATTAAGCAATTTGATATAATACCATGTAATTTTCTCATGTATGAAGAATTTTTAAAATCTACCATCTAATTGTATTTATTTACTCATTTATTTGGTATTTTAGCACAGTTGTATAATTGTCTTTTAATGTCTAATATAGAATTTTTATTTATTTGCATATTTGTTTTATTATTTATTTTAATGTGAACCAAATACATTTTTTTAATCATTTTTCTTTTAACATCCACCATATAATTAACAAATTCATGAATATTTACATGCAAACAATGTAACAATATAATTTATTTATATCACATGTATGTATATACATTATTTTATTTTATACAGCAGTTCAATCCCTTCATTTTGTATTTTACCATCTACAATATTATTTACTTTTATTATTTTAATAAATATATAATTAATTAAAATTATTATTAATTTTATTATTTAGTATTTTATTACATACCAAGTAACTCTCTTTCTTTAAGTATTTAGGAATTTTTAAGTCTACCCTTAGAATTGCATTTATTTATTCATTTATATTGTATTTTAGTACCATTTATTCAGTCATCGTGTCTTATAATATCTATTAAATGCGTCTGTCACTTATTATTTTAATAGCTACTGCATTATTCTATGTATTCATTTAATTAATTTATCTTTTAATGTCTACGCTGATACTTATTTATTAATATATGTATTTACATATCTTCTAAATAATTCAGATGTTCTGCATGATAGACCTGAGCAATCATTCATGCTTTTTATCTACAAACCTTGCAGCATGACTTCGAAGCTAGGGTTAAACATTCAATAAAATGACCTGAATTATTAAAGACAACCCAAACACAGTTGAAGTCAGAATTATTAGCCCCCCCTGTATATATTTTTCCCCCGATTTCTTTTTAACGGAAAGACAGCATAATAGTATTCATAACTAATTTCTAATAACTGATTTATTTGAACTTTAACATGATGACAGTACAAAATATTTGACTAGATGTTTTTAAGATATTAACATTCAGTGACATTTAAAGGCTTTATTTGGTTAGTCAAATTAGGGTAATTAGGCAAATTATTATATCACAATGGTTTGTTCTGTAGACATATAAAATATTGCTTAAGACGGCTGATAATGCTGACCTTAAAACTGTTTTAAAACAAATAAAATCTGCTTTTATTCTAGCCCAAATAAAACAAATCAGACTTTCTCCAGAAGAAAAAATATTAACAAAAATGCTGTGAAAAATGCATTGTTCTGTTAAACATAATTTGGGAAATATTTGAAAAAAAATTCACAGGAGGGCTAATCATTTAGGCTTCAACTGTATGTTGCCGTATATAACTCCAATTATTTAGAGCAGTCCTCACTGCACGCTGAACCCCAGGTCAAAGTAACACCGCCTAGCCGAATGGCCTTTAAATACCACCATTTTAGCGAAATCTAGTTCTACAAGCACACTTCGTATAAGCACAAAAGCCCAGCGGTGACCCCTATTTGAATAAAGAGCAGCCAAACTGTGACTGTCCAGAATTGCGACGAAGAAGAAGAAAATAAAATGGTGATGGTTTCTAATTCCCCTTATTAACTTTGACCCCAAAGAGCCCAAGATAATGTTCTTCACCTGGAAATCTGGCACTCGGGGTCTAATTGTGTAAACGCTGGACAGACGCGCAGGTCATCTGCTCAAAACAGGCCAGAGAATGGAGGGTTAATCTGCGGACCTCCAGATGCTGAAAAGAGTCAAAAGCGGCCGGGACAAAAAAACATGATCTATTGTTTGCTGTGTCAGCTCGCGGTGATATATTCTATCCGATGCGCATGGACAAAACGGATCTGTGATTATATGAGCGCCTCACTCTCTCTCCGTTCGCGTCCGCTAAAGAAGCTCTGGACACCAGGCCGTTTGACCTCTGGGTCTTCTGGTCTTTGTTCCCGATGCCCTCTGCTTTTCACCCTCCTCTGAACCCGAGGCTCCAGCGTTCCCTCTCAAAATACAGAGACGGGGGCCCGCCGCTTTATTTTCATTAGTGCTTTAAAAGCGGCCCTTTGAGAGAGCGTAAAAGGACAAACGAAAGAAAGCGTTAATGTGACGATTAGCGGTAAGATTAAACGTTTGAGCAAATAAACCTGGAAGTTAGCTGAGGGTTTACTGTATTTTACTCTCAAGTTCATACATGGTGTGAGAGTCGAGTTCTAGAAGTAAAATCAGTTAGTTCAGCTTTTTTTTTAAACCCATCATTTCATTAATTAATTTTCCTTCAGCTCAGTCCCTTATTTATCAGCGATTGCCACAGCGGAATGAACCGCCAACTAATACTGCATATGTTTTACACAGTGGATGCCCTTCCAGCCCCAACCCAGTACTGGAAAACATACACTCTCTCAATCACATATACATACACTACGTCCAATTTTGTTCGTCCAATTTACCTATAGTGCATGTCTTTGGACATTAGGGGAAACCAGAGCACCTGGAGAAAACCCATGCGAACGCGAGGAGAACATGCAAATCCCAGACAGAAATGCAAACTGGCCCAGCCGGGACTCCTTCTTGCTGTGAGGCAACAGTGATCCGCCCGCATCATTGTATCTTAATTGAATTTGTGCTAAAAAACTGCATTACCCATGATGCCATTCCACCAATTACAGAGTCTCAGAGTGTAGTGCACTGAAAGAGATCTTTAGCTCCGCCCACTCCATTCAAGAACAGTAAACAAGCAGGTTTCGCATGCTCCTAAATTAATTGCATGTATATATGTGCATATTGTGCAATAAACTTGAAATACTGTATATTGTTTCCATAGTGACATTCAACTTTAAGTCATAAATTAAGTTTTTTATTTATCTGTCATTTTGTATTTGATTGGCCCTGGGGTTTATTTTCATTAGAGCTTTACAACTGGGACTTTGAGAGTGTGTAAAAAGCCAAAAGAAAGAAAGGTTTGATGTGCCAGTTAGGGGTAATGCAACATTTGGGCAAATAAACCTGAAGGTTGGCTGAGGGTTTACTGTATTTCAGACTCAAGTTTTTACATACTATGAGAGTCGGGTTCTAGAAGTAAAAACTCTATTAATTTAGCTTTTTTAAACCCATTAAATCTTAATTAAATTTGTGCAAAAACAAAACAAAACACATTACCAATATAATGCCGTGCAGAAAATTTCACTAATCCCAGTCTTAGTATGTAAAATGCACCAAAAGAGAGGTTTAGTTCTGCCCACTCCATTGAAGAACAGTAAACAAGCAGGTCACTTTCAAATTACTTATATGTTTAAACGCATATTGTGCAATAAATTTAAAATATATTGTTTCAATAGTGACAACCAACTGAAAATTAAGTTATAAATGTTATAAAATGTTATATAAAAGTTTTATCTGTCATTTTTAATTGATTGGCCCTGTGGTTTATTTCATCAGTGCTTTAAAACGAGGTCTTTGAGATCGTAAAAGGCCAAATGTAATATAGCCTTAATGTGGCGATTAGAGGTTAGATTAAACGTTTTAGCAAATAAACCTGGAGGTTGACTGAGAGTTTACTGTATTTTACTCTCAAAGTCATATATAGTTTGAAAGTCGGGTTTAAGAAGTAAAAAGTCAATTAGTTCAGCTTTTTTCAAACCCACCATTTCATTCATTTGTTCATAGATGTGCATAGTTTGCAACAAGCTTTACATATATAATGTTTCTATAGTGACAACCAACTTAAAATGGAGGCTTTAATTAAGTTTTATATTTCTCTGTCGTTTTAATTGATTGGCCCTGTGGTTTATTTTTATCAGTGATTTAAAATGAGAACGTAGAAGGCCAAATTTGGCAATTCACCTGGATGACGCAATGACAGTCATATTGCGCCAGACAGCACACCACACACCATCTGATCGGTGGAGAGAAGATAGAGTGATGAAGGCAATTATGATATAGGGATGGTTGCCATGATGGACAAGGGCCAGTGGGCAAATCTGGCCAGAATACCGGTGTTAAACCCCAACTATTTTTTGAAGGACATCTTGTTTTTTTTTTACGACCACAGAGAGTCAGGACCTCAGTTTAAAATCTCATCCGAAAGACATTGCTCATCCAGTAAAGAGTCCCCTTCATTATACTGGGTCGTTAGGACCGACACAGAACGCAGGTTGAGCACCCCCTGCTGGTCTTACTAACACCACTTCTGGGAGCAACCTAGCTTTCCCATGTGGTCTCCCATCCTGGTAGTGTGCGGCCATGTGAGAGTTGCAGAGGGCTAGCTGCCTGTTTTACTGCATTACTTCTCAAGTTGAGCACACAATATGCTTTTCTGATCAGATTGGCTTGCCGAAAAAGTGTGCAGGCATTAGTGCACATCAATGGGTTAAAGTTAAGGGTTCTGAATAGGAGATTTCACAGTTATGCGGTTATTAATTTTCTGGCATCTGTGGCTCCTTGAAGAGTATTTGTATTGTATTGTGTGTATTTATATAGTGCATTTATTGTGTTTTGTGTACACCCAATGTGCTTCACAATCATGGGTGGGGGTCCACACCACCACCAGTGTATTTAACAAAAAAATGTAAAGAGTATTTAACAGAACATCTCCATTCCACAGAAAAATAGACTTTATAGTGGAAAAATATCTTTAGATTATTAAATTCTTCCCACTATTATAAAACATTTAGCAGAGTTTAACAGAAAAGTTCCTCTCACATTTTTAATTGAATTTTAATCTGCTTTTCTGATCAGATGTAGAGACTGTTTGAGTGTTCGGTGGGTTTGGATCTCCTGTTTCTCGCTCTCTCTGCATTGGTGTTGATTTGGAAGAGTTGTGCTCTGGTTACCGCCCTGAGGTGATTCACGCCACACCACAACCCCTGACCCTCAGCATTAAACTTTGCCCTGCACACTTTTTAGACACCACGTAAGCACACAGAACACACTAGTGCAGGGCCATTCAATTAGTTTGTCATGAGGGCCCGTTCATGAAAACGAAGGGCCGGAGAGACTTGCTATATGAGAGATAACACAACTGGATATAAGAGCCCATATGCTGTATTGTGCCTTAAAACACCCACGTTGGCTTTTTCTTCATTAAAATGTTAATATATTGTATTTTAAAACATATATCAGTGCATTATAGAACAGACTTTTTTTTTTTTTTTACAAACATTCAAACGTATTTCAGAGCACAACAAAAGCAGTTTTCCTACATTCAGACACATTCATATGTTTTTTTTTTAACTGCATAATAATTAGGGATGCAACAATTATAAATTTTGGTTGTACGATTATATAGTCTGAAGAATAATTATGGTTTCACGGTTATCACGTCTAATGTAAATTCAAGCTTAATATTAGGTAAGTAGCTATTTAGATTAACTGTTGTTGCCATCTACATTCATGCATACATAATCATTTTAATAATAATTTGTCTAACATATCTTTTGTTTACATTGCACTGAAAGGCACGTACAACTCTCATTGTGAGATGTTTTCTACAGCGTGCGCCCGGAAAGATGCGCGCATATTTTCATATATTCTTACATTAGATATAACAAACTTGCAAGCGGAAAAGACGTGATATGGGAACGGCCGCTGCTATAGTCAATCCGATGTGCGTGCGTATTAGCCTCAGTGTACATACTTGAAACTTCAGACTAGTGCACAGTTGGCAACTTGGCATAACTTTGTTTAATTGCAGCAGTTTCGTTTTGTTCTGTGCAACAGACATGCGGCTTAGAAGCCTTTACGTTTTAATTAACTGTGATGAATTAAAGCGCAGTTAATTGTAAAATCGGCTAAATGTTGCATCCCTATTGACGATATCAATGCATAGTACACAAAGCCTTTTCTACAAACACATTTAAATGTTTTCAGCTGCCCACGGCACTCGCTTATGGTGACTCACGCTCTGCGCAGCTTTCAACTGCAGCTCATGCTGTATTGAACAGATGTGCATCACTTATAAAGCGGTCGTTTTTCGACTGAACTAAATTTATTTTTGATGTCTTGGTTTCACTATTTGGAGGGCCGGAACAAATTGTCTCGGGGGCCGGGTTCCACACACAGACCCCCAATTGGATAGCCCTGCATTAGTGCAATGGTTGAGAAGGGTCTGACTGCAAAGTTGCACTTGCATCTTCAGGCTTGCACTCTTGGGCTCAGGCACCCACGCTTCCTATGCAAGTGACGTCATTTACAATCGACACCTGCACCTGTCACGTTACTTGAAATCAACACAAATAAACCATAAGTAAGTTTCCAGTTTGTTTGCTATGACAGTGACGACATCAAATAATTCTAAGTACAAGTTGTACACCATGACAGACCCCTCTACCCCCCCACCCCCGAAAAGCAGTTAGTATTCATTCATTCATTTTTTTGTCGGCTTAGTCCCTTTATTAATCCCGGGTCGCCACAGCGGAATGAACCGCCAACTTATCCAGCAAGTTTTTACGCAGCGGATGCCCTTCCAGCAGCAACCCATCTCTGGGAAACATCCACACACACATTCACACACTACGGACAATTTAGCCTACCCAATTCACCTGTACCGCATGTCTTTGGACTGTGGGGGAAACCGGAGCACCCGGAGGAAACCCACGCGAAGGCAAGGAGAACATGCAAACTCCACACAGTAACGCCAACTGAGCCGAGGTTCAAACCAGCGACCCAGCGACCTTCTTGCTGTGAGGCGACAGCACTACCTACTGCGCCACTGCCTCGTTCAGTTAGTATTCATCATATGATTATATGCTTTGATGTAAATTTACCAAAGCAGGCTACTATTAACATTCATACCAGCAAAGCTTGTTATTTATTTATATCAACTATCAGGTCTAAATATAAACACAACGTATTCTTCCACAGTTATAAATAAAAAAGCACCAGGCAAATTTGAATTTTAGTTTTTATTTTAAAGATTTCAAGGAGTTTTATTATTACAACTAACAGTAACACATTATGGCCTTAATCAATGATTCTTGAATGACTTGGGGAAACTATTCTTTATAACTATTCTCGGTAAGTTAGCACGTCTGCGCAGGAGTGCATCCATATGAAATCACAGTTGCAGCACAGCTTCAACAGTCTCTACATGATCCCAGCTCAGTTTTATAGGTCCTCCAAACATAATGTCAAGATCGACTGAATAAGGGAACGTCTCGCTTAACGGAAAAAAAGCGACACTGATGATGTGTAACATTACTGCAAAGCTGTTGTACGGCAAGCATTTGTGGTTCGTTGTGATCTGTTTACGCAACTATAGCAACTGTGGCGCCCGTCGCCGTATGTTGCCTGAAACTACAGTGAAACGCGTAGAAAAAAAGGCACTTGAGTAAGGGTGACAGATAAGAAGTCTGTTGCAATGATCTTAATGAAATCAGTTACTTCAGAGGTTTTTCCACCTAAGGGACACCCTTAAGTTAAATTACCGTAGGACTTTTATGCAAGTGGCCACAGGTGGCGATTGTAAATGACGTCACTTGCAGAGGAAGGGCGGTTGCCTGAGCGTGCAAATCTGAGTGTGCAAGCCTGGAGGTGCAAGTGCAAATCTGCAGCCAGACTCTATTGCAGAGGTTGAGTTCTGGAAGTCAAAACTCTCCATAACGAAACCCTTTAAAGACAGACCTGTTCTGATCTTTGATGTTGTTAGTCGATTGCATATGCTTTTGTTTGTGTTAATTAAACTGACTTAAAAATAATTATTTGCATACAAACTACACTACCCATAATGCTTTACAGAAACCTCCACCAATCAGAGAGGCACAGCGAGCAAACTGCATAATGTTCAATGGGTTTGGATCTCCTGTTTCTCGCTGTCTGCGTTACTGTCGGTTCGGTTAGTGTTACCGCCCTGAGGTGGTTCACACCATACCACAACCTCTGACCCACAGCATTAAACTTAGGCACATTGCTTGCCCTGCACACTTTTTAGACACCACATAAGCACACTAGAGCAATGGTTAGGTGCTAAAAGTTTAAACTCTCTATAATGAACTGATTGACAATTACTGATAAACTATTAAAGACTATCTGTTGCCATCTTTGATATTGTTAATTGATTGTAAATGGTTTTGTTTTTGTTAATTAAACTGATATAAAAACAGTTTGCATACAAACTACGCTACCCATAATGCTTTACAGAAACCTCCATCAATCAGAGAGGCATGTCATGCAAATTGCATAATGTTCAATGGGTTTGGATCTCCTTTTTCTCGCTGTCTGTGCATTAGAGTTGCTTTGGTTAATGTTACCGCCCTGAGGTAGTTCACACCATACCACAACCTCTGACCCTCAGCATTAAGCTTTGACACCTAACACCATTGGTGAATAATAATTCATATGAATCATCCACACTTTAAACATAGAAAGCACATAGCCTTTTAATGACTGTCAATAACTGATAAACATTTAAAGATAGATCGGTTGTGAGGTTGTTAATTGGTTGTATATGCTCCTGTTCACATAATTCAGCCTATATGAATTTGTGCAGGAAAACTACATTACCCATAATGCTGGAAAGAAACTTACATCAATCAGAGTCACAACAAGCATGCCAAAAGAGATTTTAGATCCACCCACTCCCATTAAAAACCATGATTTAAATAAATCTAGGGAGAGAGAGCAATGAACACAAAATATATTGTTTCTATACACTATCTGACAAAAGCCTAGACGTCAATTCCAGTTGTAAGAGCAACAAATAATGACTTGACTTCTAGTTGATCATTTGGAAAAGTGGCAGAAGGTAGATTTTTCTAATGAATCATCTGTTGAACTGCCTCTCAATCATCACACATACTGCAGGAGACCTAATGGAACCCGCATGAATCCAAGATTCTCATAGAAATCAGTCAAGTTTGGTGAAGAAAAGATCATGGTTTGGGGTTACATTCAGTATGGGGGCGTGCGGGAGATATGTGCTGCCAATTACATTACAAACCACAGGAGAGGGCAAATTCTACAGCAGGAAAGCGCTCCTTCTCATACTTCAACCTCCTTATCAAAGTTCCTGAAAGCAAAGAAGGTCAAGGTGCTCTAGGATTGGCCAGCCCAGTCACCAGACATGAACATTATTGAGCATGGCTGTGGTAAGATGAATGAGGAGGTATTGAACATGAATTCAAAGAATGTTGATGAACTCTGGGAATCCTGCAAGAATGCTTTCTTTGCCATTCCCGATGACTTTATTAATAAATAAGTGATTTTAGTCATTGCAGAGATGTATGGATGCAGTCCTCCAAGCTCATGGGAGTCATACACAGTATTCATTCTTTTTCCACTGCAGCATGACTTTATATTCTATATACTGGAAATTATTTCTGTTAATTGACAAGACTTTTGTCTAAGCTAAGTCATACCTTACTGTCCTAGTTAAATAATTAAAAATCAAGGCATAATCATATTTTATTTTCGTCAAATAAGCGTACTCTAGAGGCCTTTGATCAAATGATCAACTAGAAGTCAAGTTATTATTTGTTGGATAGGCGACAAGACTTTAGTCAGGTAGAGGACACTGTAAAAAAATTTTTGTAGAATCTACAGAAACGTAGTTTGACAGAAACTTACTGTAAATCAATTACAGCAAAAATACTTTTTTTACATTTACAGCACAATTTATCTTGCTGTATTTATATTTACAGATTTGTATGTATATCCTAAAATATAAAATGTATAGTAATTTTCTCAATGCAACTTTAAAATACAAAGTAACATACTGCATAACTGTCCTACAGTAAAATACAGCTCATATTAAACTCAAATAAGGTGTAGCTTTCGTAAATCGTTTACAGTGTAAGTACAAACGACAAACTTTAAAGGAATATTGTCGTATTTCCCAATTGTTTCGTGTAATTTGATTGTATTATTTAAGGTGACACGGTGGCTCAGTGGTTAGCACTATCGCCTCACAGCAAGGAAGTCGCTGGTTTAAGTCCTGGCTGCATCAGTTGGCATTTCTGTGTGGAGTTTGCATGTTCTCCCCATGTTTGTGTGGGTGCTCCGGTTTCCCCCACTGTTCAAAGACATGCGCTATAGGGGAATTGGGTAAACAAAATTGGCCTTGTGTGAATGTGAGAGTGTATGGGTGTTTCCCAGTACTGGGTTGCAGCTGGAGAGGCATCTGCTGCATAAAACATACTGGAATAGTTGGCGGTTCATTCAGCTGTGGTGACCCCTGATATATAAGGGACTAAGCCGAAGGAAAATAAATATTTGTATTATTCGTAATGCCTAATACACTTGCATTGTATCTCTAAAAAATATATTTAGTACCTTCCGGAAGTACTTTTGCCTTTATGTCTGTTTTAAATCAAAATTATTATGTGATTTTTCTCTTAGGTTAGTTTGGTTAATGAATTATAATGCTAAAACTGTGATTTTATTGAAACATATTGGTGGAAAATGAATAGGAAATATCAAAATGTAGAATTTAAAAATATTGTTAGTGTTGTTATTATTATGAAGGACATATTATTATTTAGAGGATGGCATTATGTTAGCAAATGTTCCAAAATATCCAATATTTTTACTTGGTTATCCATAGCTTTCACATTCAGAACACATTTTAAATGTTAGGACGTAAACATTAGGACGTGACTGTGAAGCTTCTTGAACGCTTGCAAAATAGATAAACAGCCAATCTCGGAAAAGCCTCCTCATCCTTCACAGACAGACACACACAAACCAAACCTCCCCACATTCATGGCTTTTTGTTTGGGCTCGTTTGACCATAAAACATCCTGCAATGACCAGCAGAAATGCATCTTGCTCTTTGACTTGCTCTTCTTAAGTGCACTATCTGAGCAGCTTTCTGACAGCCTGCAATCTTCTTGCTGGCGTTACACCTGAGGCTCAACTGCTTGGCTGACAGCTCTACGAGCGGCTGAGATGCTTAAACCGGGTCACTGATAATACCAAAGAGTAAGATTTTTAGAGAAGAGCTGTTGCAGGGGTTCATTGCAACGACCCTTAGTCCAGTTAGATGCCATAGTTGATGTATTAATTTAGTAGAATGTTTAGGGAAGAAAGTGAAGTTTTAGTGTAATGTTTCTCAACCACATTCCTGGAGGACTACTAGCTTTGCACATTTCCAAACACAGGTAATTCAGATCACCAGTTTATTAGCAGAGACAAAACCTGTAATGGTTGTGATCAACAGGAGACATCCAAAACATGTAGTGTTGATGGTCTTTCAGGAATGTGGTTGAGAAAACTGTTCTGGTTCTGTTCTAGTGTTCTATTTGGAAGATGTGACCTGTTGTTATGTTGTCACCACCAATATTTGGAAATTTGAGCAAGAAAGGCTGTAAAAAAATGCCTTTATTGTTTATAGTCCACATGAAATCAAAATGTATAATGTTTAATTTGTTAGCACACATTGTTATTCCTTTGGTGAACAATTCATCCATGCAAGTTAATCCACTGATTTAATTAAAATTTTTTTTTAGTAAACTTCAATCCATATCTGAACATTTGCTTCTACGTTTGGAGAAGCAGTTCTTCTCTGTTGAAGTCAGTTTGACAGCTTCAGCCCCAATAATCAATAAAGGTCCAGTGAAATTAAAACAATACAATTTTAGATGTTAGTTTCAGTCTGTCAGTGACAAAATTCGTATGCCCATCTCTTACAGTTAGTTTGCTACAAGGGAATGATGACCTAAACATAGCCCCGCCCCCTACTCAATATTCTGTTTCAGTTGGAAGTTCATCAACATACTGAAATAAAACTCTCAGCAACTTCCAGTGGACTTTAATATTTTTGAAACCTTTTCACACTATTTGTGATGATATAGATGACATCATATTCAGGGCCGGATTAGGAACACATTGGGCCCTGGGGATTTAGCAAATTCAAGGGCTCTCCTTTTAATATATATATATATATATATATATATATATATATATATATATATATATATATATATATATATATATATATATATATATATATATATATATATATATATATAGTTGTTGTTATCTTGTTATTATTATTAAATTTACTATTATCTAATTTTCCACCATTTGAATTATATTTGATTATTATATATTTTTTTCTATTTTAATAAAATAGTCCTGCAAGTATACAAAATTAAGTTAAAGTTCAAACAGGCTGCAATATTCAGCAAAACAAAAAAACATTTGCAATACTTCCTAAATTAGTGCTTAATAATAAATACTTTAAATAAAGGTTTACCTTTAAAAAGGTTATTTAGTTGGCCATAAATGACTAATGACAGAATATCTTTAAAATCCATGCATCTAATATTCAAAATAGCTTATTGTGGTCTTTTGAGTTACAGAAGGCTAGCCTCCTTATTTATTTATTTATTGTTTGTATGTTTGCTTGTTTGCTTGCATCAGATATACTGTTTAATGAAAGCTAGCCCTAAAATTTTATTGCTCCATATTATTACTGTCGTTTTCATAAAAGGGGCAAAGTTAACATTCATTAAAAAAAGTTTGCTTTCTAATTGGTTCTGTTAGACTCACTGTACGGCATAACCGAGTTTACTTGAGATAGATACTCAGCAACAATAGATATTTTGAAAACTGCTTGTGTAGGCTATTTGATTTGTTCACACTGTCTCGGTCATACCTGCCAACACTCGTTTTTTCCGGCAGTTCCCCCCATATTTCAGACCCATCTCCCGTATTGTTTTGTCTCCCGGAAAACTCCCGAAATAAGGGACAGCCCTGGGAAAATTGGGACATCTGATTACCCTTATAGGTGACTAAAACAGGGCTATTCAATATTCTGATTAAGCTACAGCCATTCTAAGCCCCATACCTAACCCCTAAACCCAACCATCATTAAGGAATGAGCAAATCGTAGGGATGTGACAAGATCTTGTATGACGGGATCTTGCTAAATTAAACCGCAACGAGATTTCTCTTTGAGGGAAAAAGTTGTCTTGTGAGTTGTGATGTTACGATGGAGTGGCAAATTCAGCATTGAAGATTGGAGGCAGGATTGGATTTGAACTGCACACCATGGGCTTTGCACATACCGAGCAACCTGGACTGCCTCTTGTGTTGCACGTCACTCGTTTCTTTTGGCGGGTGTGACCACCAATTACCATTTTCTTTTTACTAAAGTTAAAAAACAGAGGCTACAACAGAGGCTACAACTGCAGCCGCACACATTAACCATGCTTCATAACCCTGCGATGGAATATAGCACTTTAGATATGCTGAAAGTCATAATCGCCATAAATATGGAATTAAGGCATGTGGAGTATTCCTATTTCAGTTGCATTACTGCTTTGCAATATAGACATGCAAAGACCGTAATCAAAGTGAAGGACTTTTATTCGCATTTTGCGACAGGATAAGACGTACACACTTAGCTGTTTGACACTATTCTCTTCACCTACAGAGTCAGTACAGTACCACAGACATACACAACTCTAAGCGTGCGCGCACACATACACATACACACACACACACCATTAACTCCTCGGGACTCATCACATCATCATCACAGAACTCTTTGCTGTTTAGGAAAAACATAAGTTCTCTTTTAATTCAGTGAACAGTATAAAATTACATTAAAACAGCTCTATCCTATCAGTCCTTACTATATCTCACACCCAGTACCTCAGAGTGAGTCACAGGGCATGAATGAAATGTTGCTGAATGAAAGAGAAACTGCTGAAAATTCTTAAACGAAATATCAAAACATTTTATTTTATTTTTTTTAAATTCACATAATAAATCGAACTCCTTTCCACAAATTGAAGTCTGTCAGTGGAGTTTATAGCTAAGCATTTTTGCAGTGTTTGCATGTCTTTATTGCATATAATTCATTAAAATAGAAATAAAATACCATTCATTACAATAATAATGATAAAAAACACCTAAATTGGTTTTTTTTTCAGTTGAATAAAAATCTATTTTCCATTCATATATTAGCAAATATTTTGCTAATATTTAAAATTATATATAAAATACTATTTCCCATTTACATATTAGCAAAATATTTTGCAGTGTTTGCATGTCCCTAATTGCACAGAATTTATTAAAATAGAAGTAAAATAACTTTCATTCAGTTGATTTTAAAAAAAGTACCTAAATAGTTTTGCAATTTGTGATTTATCAACACAATCTGACGGCAATTCGTAACTTTTTTTAATTTGTAAGAATTCGTATGATCTTATTCGTACAATTTAGTATGATTTGCTCATCACCCAATGACGGTTAAGGGCGGGGTTGGGTGCCACGCCTTCTTTTAAAAATCGTACATTTTTGTACGACTGAAAACTTGCGTTTCCTCGTGAGATCAGGCTGGATTTATTCATGTATTTTTTTTTTTAGTTGAATAAAAGAATTCTTTAAAAATAGGTAAAAAAAAATTTACCATATTTACCAAGCATGCCAATATTAGTGGAGAGAACTGTAGAAACAAAATAACCACATATTAGTTTGGAATGGCAGTAAAGAGTAAACTATGACAAAAATAAGTTTAATTTTTGTGAACATTTTCACTAGCGCAGTAACAGTACCCCCACCCCTGGGCCCTTTCAATCGCTTTCAGTGGTAAGAATCAAAATCCCAAAGTACTAGTGTTCGCTGACAACAAGAACCATATGTGAGCGTGGCCTACCGAATTTCATCTCGCTCTTTTAAGTGGCTTGCTCCGGGGCGACCAAGTAGGTCAAGAGAATTGACATGAGGTGAAGAGGTTCACAAAAGCGTGAGGAGAAGGTCAACCGTAAAAAATCCCCCCCACTTTGGTGTGGAAAAGGGTGGGACTGGGAAGACAGGAGACATGGAGGCTGAGTTGGAGCGAAACACTCTTGTCAATGTTCTCTGTCGACCCCCAGTCAAAACTGCTCACCCCTGTCGCACCCCTGGCATCTTCTCGCACTTTCTTTGTGTCTTACAGTATGAGGAACCGTCAGAGCCAACAACAGGAAACATGTCCTGACCCACGCTAAACCTCACATGTCAACTGTTGCTTATTGTTCTTCAAGGGATAGTTCACCCAAAACTGAACATCATTTATTTTTCCTCATGTGATTTCTTTCTTTTGTGGAACACAAAAGAAGATATTTTGAAGAATGCTGGTTGCTGGATTTAATTACTAGAATGTTCAGGGGGAAAACTGTTTTGTTTTGTTTTGTTTTGTTTTGTTTTGTTTTGTTTTGTTTTGTTTTGTTTTGTTTTGTTTTGTTTTGTTTTGTTTTGTTTTGTTTTGTTTTGTGTGAATGAACATGGATTCAACTAATAGAATGTTTATGGGAAAACTCTTTTGTTTTGTGTGAATGTACATGGATTCAGTTATTAGAATGTTCAGTGGAATATGTTTAATGTATTTTGTTTAGTTTTTGTTTTTTATTTGTTTTGTTTTAATGTGTTTTGTTTTGTTTTAGTTTTTATTTGTTTTGTTTCAATGTTTTTTGTTTTAATGTGTTTTGTTTTGTCTTCATTTTTGTTTTGTTTTAATTTGTTTTGTTTTGTTTTAATTAGTTTTGTTTTAATGTGTTTTGTTTTGTTTTAATTTGTTTTGTTTTAATTTGTTTAGTTTTGTTTTGATTTGTTTTGTTTTAATGTGTTTTGTTTCGTTTTAATGTTTTGTTTTGTTTTAATTAGTTTTGTTTTGTTTTAATTTGTTTTTTAATTTGTTTTATTTTGTTTTGTTTTAATGTGTTTTGTTTTAATTTGTTTTGTTTTAATGTATTTTGTTTTGTCTTAATTTGTTTTGTTTTGTTTTAATTAGTTTTGTTTTAATGTGTTTTGTTTTGTTTTAATTTGTTTTGTTTTAATTTGTTTAGTTTTGTTTTGATTTGTTTTGTTTTAATGTGTTTTGTTTCGTTTTAATGTTTTGTTTTGTTTTAATTAGTTTTGTTTTGTTTTAATTTGTTTTTTAATTTGTTTTATTTTGTTTTGTTTTAATGTGTTTTGTTTTAATTTGTTTTGTTTTAATGTATTTTGTTTTGTCTTAATTTGTTTTGTTTTGTTTTAATTAGTTTTGTTTTAATGTGTTTTGTTTTGTTTTAATTTGTTTTGTTTTAATTTGTTTAGTTTTGTTTTGATTTGTTTTGTTTTAATGTGTTTTGTTTCGTTTTAATGTTTTGTTTTGTTTTAATTAGTTTTGTTTTGTTTTAATTTGTTTTTTAATTTGTTTTATTTTGTTTTGTTTTAATGTGTTTTGTTTTAATTTGTTTTGTTTTAATGTATTTTGTTTTGTCTTAATTTGTTTTGTTTTGTTTTAATTAGTTTTGTTTTAATGTGTTTTGTTTTGTTTTAATTTGTTTTGTTTTAATTTGTTTAGTTTTGTTTTGATTTGTTTTGTTTTAATGTGTTTTGTTTCGTTTTAATGTTTTGTTTTGTTTTAATTAGTTTTGTTTTGTTTTAATTTGTTTTTTAATTTGTTTTATTTTGTTTTGTTTTAATGTGTTTTGTTTTAATTTGTTTTGTTTTAATGTATTTTGTTTTGTCTTAATTTGTTTTGTTTTAATTTTTTTGTTTTAATTTGTTTTGTGTTTTGTTTTATTTTGTGTTGTTTGTTTTCAAACAGGTTTTCCAGACACTCCATATTGGTCGGATACACAGATAGCCCCGCCTACAAACTCACACGATTGGTTAAGGTATGTTGCTGTTTCTATAATCCCAATCAAACAGTGTTTTTGTTTTGTTTTGTTTTGTTTTGTTTTGTTTTGTTTTGTTTTGTTTTGTTTTGTTTTGTTTTGTTTTGTTTTGTTTTGTTTTGTTTTGTTTTGTTTTGTTTTGTTTTGATAAACATGGTTTGTTGGTTTTGTGTTTTTTTTTTTTTTTTTGTGTATGAACATGGATTCAATAATAGACTGTTCAGGGGGAAATTTGTTTTGTTTTATTTTGTTCCAGTGAATGTTAGTATAAAGTGTGTACTTCATGCACAAAACAATGTCTTCAAACAGGTTTCCCAGACACTCCCTATTGGTCGGACACACAGATAGCCCCGCCTACAAACTGTTTTGTTTTGTTTTGTTTTGTTTTGTTTTGTTTTGTTTTGTTTTGTTTTGTTTTGTTTCGTTTTGTTTTGTTTTGTTTCGTTTTGTTTCGTTTCGTTTCGTTTCGTTTCGTTTCGTTTCATTTCGTTCCGTTCCGTTTCGTTTCGTGTGTTTTTTTTCCAGATAACTCATTAACGCATACTGACCTGGAATTTAAAAAAAATATAATAATTTTTATTATAATAAATTTACATTGTATTTACTTGTATATACATTTTAACTCATTAAATATAGCCTAAAACTGTCACCCGACACTTGACAGTGTCATTTACTGTAAAGAGCTGTCACATCAGACCGTAAAGTGAGAGCCAGTGCTTTTTGGGAGGTGTGGAAAGGGGAGGAGATGTGAAAGGAGGTAAAAGAGAAAGGTGGTGGGTTTTGCTCCTGCTCCTCCTTTTCGTCAGGGGAAAGAGGATGAAACCTGTCATTAGGAAGGTTAAATGAAGAAAGCCCTCAATGGGGAGGCCATTGTGTCGGAGCAGTGAGGAGGGTTAACTCTTTAGTGCCTCAAATAACATGGCTTGCTGCTTTGTGGAGGACTCAAAGAGACAGAGGGGGGCCAAATGGAGGCCCCGGCGCTAGAGAAAGGCCCTGTAGGCTGGGCCACAGTGGGGGTTGATGGGGAGGACAGGGACCTTTGGAGATTTTTTTATCTCTTGTTTTTCTTTCTTTCTTAGCAGCTCATCCAGAACCTGCCGTTTCAGAAACTCCCCGAGATGGTTCATTCTCGGGAGATTCCACTCCCTTGTGTTGAGGGGGAAAAAAAATGCTCGGTGAATGAATGCATAGTTCGCATTTAAGCCCTCCTTCAATGCACGGCTTAGAGATTTACTCATCCCGGTGTTAAATGCTGTTAGGGGTCAAAAATCTGGTGGATTGCAGAGCAGCGTCATAATGACATCTCTTACAAACCGCTGAAAATCAGATCGTGCTAATGAACATAAATAAATATGCACTTAAACTATTCAATGGGGTTTTGGGAGCCACGGGTCCCTTGTTGACAATGTAGGTGTTCTGGAGGGTTTGTGTAATTATGCTATTAAATATAGCTGCAGGTTTGAATGGAGCTTAGAGAAGCATGTTGTACATTTTAGCTGGAATAGTTGTAGTTTTGGAAGATAAAATCATACAAAGATTATCTATGGCTTAAGAATAGGAAAATATCTAATAATGAATATGTTCATTATTGCTGCACTGTAAAAAAAAAAAGGTTCAACGGTAAAAAAACTGTAAAAATGCTACAGTAAAAATCTGTAACATGGTTAACAGTATGTTTCCTTAATATACAGCGAATAACCGTAAATTGACTATGCCAGAATTCCCTGCATGGCACATCACTACTTATGCTTTTTGTTGACACTACTATGGATCTTTTTAGTTGTTTCTCCATCAGTTATGTACATTAGAGATTTGTGTTACATCTAATGTTGATAAACAATGTTTATTGACTTTAATTTTATGCTTGTTACCATACTTGTGTTTAGTAGCTGTGTGAATGACACTGAGCTCCTTACACTGACACTTTTCTGCTTGTGGGAAAAGTTGTTTGTGATGAGCACTGGTTTATTAACTTTCTCATCACCACATGCATATGGCTGTGTTAACGTGTACATCTGTGTAGCAAAAGATGTGTAGATATTAGTTATTCAAAATACAGACATATTACCTCTATAAGTTAATGAAATACAGTAGTTTACTGTAAAAATTAGAAATTGCTTTTACAGTTTGTACTGTATTTTTAACGGTGAAATTCTGGCAACCACAGCTGCCGTTTTTTCCCGTGAATTTTACAGATTTAATTTTTACAGTGTGTAGTATGTATTAGTATTACATGTTATGTTGTAGTATTACATTGTAGATGTAATGTAGGTATGTAAATGTAGTATTTTTAAAATTACTACACTGTAAAAAAGCAGGGTTTCACACAATTCCTTCATGTTGTCCCAACACAAACTGATTAAGTTAACATAATCATTTTTACAAATTTAAGTGGATTCAGCATAAAACAATAAACTTGTGTTGTTTTATTTTAAGTACATAGTTTGAACAGGAAGCAAAATGTTTTTTGAGTGCTAGTGCACACACATTTAGCCAAGATATTCTGCCAGATATTATGTTTAGGTTGTGGAGGAAAATATGACTTTTTATTATTATTATTTAATTAGGACATTTAAAATTGCTTATTATTTCACTGCGTATTTATGCATTGCAGTCTTTAAGATTTACTTTCAGAGCCTTGTGATTTTTCTGGGGCAGAAAATGCAGACCGAATTTTAGAAAATACACTTTAAACAAATGCTGCATGGTTTCCAATCTTTGGTTCATTTGTTTTATTATTATTTTTTTAAGGGGAGTTTATTTTTTTTAAGTTTAAATGACACTTTTTAACCCAACAGTTATTTATGTTAAGAATTATATTAACAATTATAATAACAAATTTATATGTATATGTATATGTATATGTATATATATATATATATATATATATATATATATATATATATATATATATATATATATATATATATGTATATATATATATATATATGTGTATATATATATATATATATATATATATATATATATATATATATATATATATATATATATATATATGTATATATATATATATATATATATATATATATATATTTTTTTTTTTTTTTTTTTTTTTTTGACCCAACACTGAGTGAAAACAACTCAGCATTTTCCTAAAAACAAACCTTATGACAGAATTAGGCAAATTTTGCAATGAAATAAAAAAGTAGCACAATACATCTAATAAAATCATAATGTGAAAAAAAACAACAACCACGCTTTATTTTGATGGCCCGTTTGTTGAATTTATGCTACATTGCTACATTGATAATAAGTAGACTGCTAGGTTAGGGTTAGGGTTCGTGTAAGTTGACGTACTTGCAACGTTTCTTATAGTCAGTTAAATGTCTGTTTAGCAGCAGTATCAACAGATAAGCAGACAGGTAAGGTAATGAAGGTAATGAGTTCATTAAATAGCTCATTACTTCAACTTAAATGGATTAAGTTTACAGTACTCTTATAGATTAGTTTTTGAAGTTAAATAGTTTGTTGCAATTGGGTTCCTCAAATGGTTTGAGTTACCTTAACTTACTGGGTTTTACAGTGTGGTTTAAAGTGATATATTGTCTGGGTTGGTGTTGTATATTATAGTTTAAATTCTTTTAATAAGCTGCCAGTACATTTTCTGTTATTTTACAGACTTATTTCTCTATCTAATATTTTTTAAACGTTATATTATTTCAGATCACTCAAATGTCAATAAAAGTCACTTTGTTAAACTGTAGAGTTGAATTTTCAACATCTAAAGTCAACAGACGGCAGAGATCAGCATCCCATAATGCAATTCACAACTGTAAAAAAACAAAAAACACTCGTGAACCACAAAATAAACAACTATAAATAAACAGATTTTAACAGTGTAGTATAATTAAAGCTACATTTCTTTTGGCATAGCTTTACGAGTCTCTATGTACAGTCAGAATTTTCTGCCAAAACTCCTTATAATGACCACCATGTTATAGGAAATTTGTTCAGCACAAGAATCCCATCCAAACCGTTCTCTAAAGATTAAACAGCCTTTTGGTTTTACTTCAAGATGCAAATTTAAGTTGCGTTGACAGGCATGAAAGACAAATTAAGGCTGGACAGAACTATTCATCTAATCCTGCCAAATGATGTGTGACACTAACAATCCATTATCCTTTACAGCTCCTCGTTAGATTCGGAGGGAAAAGGCCTCCATTGTGCCAGATGTGTTTACCCTTATCACTCTTATAGATTATAAGAACTTGTGAAACACTTTTTTGCACAAAGGGGGTCAAGTTAAAGCGGATGTGCCAGAATATCATGGCTTTTAAGAGGGGTTATGAATCAAAGCTTTGTGGAGCTGAGAGATATTCTGGTGGAAACCAAAAAAAAAAAAAAGGAAAGAAAGAAAAAAAAAGGCTCAGCTTAACATCACTCATTTAGTGAAAAGAAAAAAGTCCCCCCCCCCCCAAAAAAAAAATCTATTTTATAATGTCTACAGTTATGTTTTTATTACAACTATTTTCTTTTTTTTTTTTTTAAACATGCCCAGTTAATTGAAACTTTTAACATACTGTGTTATTGAAACCAGTGTAATTAGTTACTGTACTGATAAAGTAAAGGATTACTGTTAATTTTTGGGTAAATTAATGAGTTACATGGACTTGCTTTAAATACTGTATTAACGAGTGCTGTACAAATGAATTCAGAGTGACAGAGTAATTTTATTGTTACTTTGTTATACAAATGTTTTGCAAAAAGTTCTATTTATCATCTAAAGACGGTCACATTTAAGGTTCGAAATTAGTTCATTGTAATATATGGCATAATTTCAGAAGAGTAACTGTATATATATTTTCATTCTTTATTTTTCGATGACAATATGCTTATGAAACTATGAGGTGACTTGGAAATAAATGTCAGTATGTGGTATGTATGAAATATGATGTCATTACTTTCAAAAATGTAGACCTTTGATTTAGTGTTTAACCTACAGTAAATATATATATACTCTGTGAAACATCATTTGGAAAATATTTTAAAAAAGAAGAAAAATATTAGCAGGGGGCTAATAATTCTGACTTTAACTATATATATATATATATATATATATATATATATATATATATATATATATATATATATATATATATATATATATATATATATATATATATATATATGTGTGTGTGTGTGTGTGTGTGTGTGTGTGTGTGTGTGTGTGTGTGTGTAATCTGTCTGGTTCTAAAATCGGATTTGCTGTTATCTGTGAGATATTAAAGTAATATCAGCATAATAATAAAAATAAAAATAATAATAATTTAATGAGTTTCATTTATTTAATGTCTTTGCACTGAAGCTTATAAGACTTTTAATCAATATTGGCTTAAGTAATTAAATGACTTATCGAGTAATTAAATGTAATTATAGAATTAATTTAAATATGATTTTAATGATTTAATTAACATTTACTAAATTTTTCTGGGTCGAGCCCTAGCAAAACAAAACAAAACAAAACAAAACAAAACAAAACAAAACAAAACAAAACAAAACAAAACAAAACAAAACAAAACAAAACAAATTATAAAATATTAAAACAAATTAAACAAAACAAATTATAAAATATTAAAACAAATTAAAACAAAACAAATTAAAACTAAACTGAACTAAACTAAACTAATTAAAAAAAAAACTAAAAAAATACACCCAACATAGATTGATATCAAAAACAAATTAGTTACTATTGCTGCAACAATTTAAAAGAAGAATGTTTTTTAAAAATAGTTTTTTTATTATATTTAAATTGTATTTTAATTGATCAAGAAGTGCATTATACTCAAATAACAAAGACAAGTATCCTTAAAAATAGTTTATTTTATTTATTTTAATATAATTTACATTTTATTTTATTAAACAGAACATTATACTCTAATAATAAAGAAGAATTAAAAAATAGTTTTTCATTTAATTAACTATTGAATTAATTAATTTAATTTTATTTTATTTCAATTTTATTGAGAAGTACATTGTTTTCTAAAATAGTAAGGAATATACATAAAAATAGTTTATTCAATTTTATTAAAAATTATTTTGTTGAGAGTACATTATAAACACTAAAATAATAGTAAAATAATAGTGTGTATTCTTAAAAATAGTTTATTTTATTTTAATTATATTTTATGTCAGTTTAATTTCATTGTGAAGTATACTGTACTCTAAAAAAATAAAGAAGAATATATTTAAAAATAGTTTATTTTAATTTAATTTAACTTGAATGGGCCGGTGTGAGATCTGATGGTATGATAACCTTGGATAAAAATATCACAGTTTCACAGTATCTCTGCTCTAAAATATATTCATTTTAAATAGCTGGGTAAAAACAACAAAATTTTCCCCAAATTAAACACAATATATTTTATTTTAAGAAACATTTAGAATATTTGGGAACAGTAAACATGTCTGGCTAAACAATTCAAATAAATCATTGACTTCTGCTGTGTTCATTAGTTTCAAAAACAGATTTCTTACCATCTTGAAAAGGTCTTTGGAGATCCGTCTTTTAGATATAAATTAAGCCACCGCACTGTGCAGATCAATAGTATTTCAGAGTTTAGGTTCAGTTCAGTTTAGCTCAGTTCAGTGGGGTTTAATATTCACTGCTGAGACTCCAAACACTGAAGAGCAAATCCATCGATGCAATATATCTATCGATGGGTTCACCAAGCTTTTTCTTTTATCCTGACTATAAGAAGAGGAGGATTTGCATTTGCTTCGATTCCCAGATTTACTTAACCTCCCTAACTAGTCCCATTCGGATGAAGCTTTTTGGTTTAACTTCTTGGGTCACACTCGCTTATCCTCCAGCCTGCCTCATAAACCTATTTGGCCAATTAGTGACTGCATTGAATGGCGCTCATTCATTTAGTAGCTCAATAAAAGCCCAGTTTAGCTTGATCAGGATTTGCCTCTACAGGGAGCAGAAGCTGAGGTCATCAAAAGCCCATTTAAACCTTCAGCATTCTCATCCCGCAAAATAAAGACGGCCCCGACCTACGATGCTGCCATGTTTCTTGTTAATGGCAACCTTTGTGCAGTCGGTTGATGAATTACCCAAAGACAAATTGAGGATCAAGTGGATGGTTAATGAATACTCGCTTCCAAACTTTTGGTGCTTGGTTTAGTTTGCCGACACACACTGAACATGTTGAAATGTTGAGTCAAGCCAGCGCTTTCTACAGTTGTAGAGCGGCTTGATGTTGGATTGTGATGCTAATGTTTAGAATAGCATCTTGTGTTATTGTCATGTTAGAATAAGAGGGTGATAATGTAGCTTATGTGAGCAACCAAACAGTTGAGGTCCCGTAATTAAAGGACTCATTGAGCAATTAAATTACTTCTCAGACAAAGTAAGGCAATGCTTTAGAGTAATGGTGCATTAGTTAATCTATTTACTGACATAATATGAAAACTCTTCTATAGTTCAACATTAACTAATGCATTATTAAAATCCAAAGTTGGGCTTGTTAAAATTAGTAAAAGCACAGAGTTACCATGAACTAATGCTATTTTACTTATTTAAATAACATTAACTAACGTTACATCAAGATTAATAAATACAGTAATGCAATTAATGTATTACTAATTGTTTGTTCATGTTAGTAAATACATAATGAATATTTATTTAAAAGTGTTACCCAAAGTAATTATAAAAGTAATTTTGATATGTTTTAATGATGAAATAATTAATGACTTTTCTGAAGTATACCTGACACTAATTAAAGCCATTGATATATTAGTTCTTATTGCTGCTAAAATTAAAAGATTAAAATACATTATCCTTATATAATAATGAAGAATATTCTTTAAAATAGTTATTTTTATTTAAATTCAAATGTTTACTTTATTTTATTGAGAAGTACATAATACTCTAAAATAAATATTTTATTAATTTTTTTTTGTTTTGCTTTGTTTTAGTTTATTTTTTAAACTTTTATTTTATTTTATTTTATTTTATTTTATTTTATTTTATTTTATTTTATTTTATTTTATTTTATTTTATTTTATTTTATTTTATTTTATTTTATTTTATTTTATTTTATTTTATTTTATTTTATTGAGAGGTTGATGCCCAAACCTTTTTTTATGAAGGGCCAAAAACCAAACTTGATTGAGTCTAGTGGGCTGAAGGTAAATATAGTTACCATTGGTAAATTCCTAATTTATTTAATAATATAAAAAAAATACTAGAAAACATTGCTTTATATTTTATATATAAAGTATATATTACATTTTATTATGAACTTATTACAGTAAAAACAAAACAATCTCATTGATAACAAATGACACTAGTTTTTGCCTTGATTTGCTTCTGTATAGTCTTCTATCCGTCAAGTAACAGCATTTACATTTTTAAAGATCACATAAGCTTTTTTTGTAGCTCAGCAATAAAACTAACAAAAAAGGTTACGTCAAATTAGTAATGACGATCTCTGTGTCAAAGGTATTCACCCCAACTCTCTCCATCATTCTCACTTTCCTCTCAGATGGGATAGTGGGCCAAATCAAAGGTTACAGCGGGCCAACTTTGGCCAGTGTACCCTACCTTGGGCATCTCTGACCTAAAATGATTAATAATATCAATAGTGGAACTTAGGATTAAGTGGATGGTCAGCAACGCTGGTTAATGAATACTCACTTTGGTGCTTGCTTACTTTGCCGACACACTGAAAATATTGAATTGTTGAGTCAAGCCAGCACTTTTTCACAATTGCAGAGCAGCTTGATGTTAGATTGTGATGCTAATCTTTAGCATTATGCATTATTGTCACATTAGCATTAGGGCTGGGTGATAATGTAGTTTATGTGAATTAAAGCGGTTTTTGGTACAAACTTAAAACAATTTGGTTGTTAAGTGTGACGAAGCCAGAAAGTGATACATTTTTTTTATAAATTGTTAAAATATAGATGTCTGTGATGCAGCAAGTCCAGAGACTGTCATGTACACAGCCATTTATTTAAAATTCACTTTTTAATGTGAGATGTGAATTAAAAGTGGTCTTGAATGAATATTTTCTCAATTCAAACAACTTGGACCTGGAAACAGTATTCCATACGTCACAACTTAACAAGTGGATACAAACATAACAACAAAATAAAACAAAACAATCTGAATAATGTGTTAATAACAATGAAATGGCAAAAGGAGAAAGTTCTGAACTACTGAAAGTATAATTTAAATTAAAGGCTGTTTTTGCTGATGGCAGCTTAAGGATGTCTCTCATATGGAGAATGAAGTCACATGCATTGCTCATGTGTGATTTTTTTCTTCAACAGAGTGTAAAAATCTTGACAGTTCTGTTGGTCTCGCCTAATAAATCTGACCTTTATTTTCTATTCTTCATTGTATTCAGATCAGGTGATTGGCTGGGCCATTCCACAGCTTGATTTTTTTTCTCTGAAAGCATTTAAGAGTTTACTTGGCTGTGTTTTGGATCATTGTCTTGCTTGAATGTCCACTCTGGTTTTATCTTCATCATCCTGCTATAGATATTCCAGCCTGATCTCACGAGAAAACGTAAGTATTTTACGCTTTGCCAGTTTAGTGGCTAATTCGTACGAATTCGTACGAGTTCAGTCGTACGAAATTGTACAATTTTAAAAAGGAGACGTGGCACCTAACCCCACCCCTAAACCCTACCGTCATTGGGGGATGAGCAAGTTGTACTAAATTCTACGAATTAAATCGTACGAATTAGCCACTAAATCAAAAAGTTACGAATTGCCATGAGATTGTGAATATTCATTTACGCTGAGAAAGGGCAGAGGGTTGCTGAAGAACTACTGAGAGATTTCAGCTGCTGTCTGGGCTTTCACTGCCTTTCTTCTCCCTTTCTTCATCTGTTCAGTACCTTTTTCCTCCGTCATTTGGTTTTATCGCACAAAACTTCACTTGTAAACTATTTAGATCTGTTTTCTTTGCATATATGGATTTTTTCGCTTGTTACCAACATCCAGGAAAAAATTTTTCAACAGCACCTTTAGAAATATGTTTTCTGAGAAATATGGTGACCAATTCAGTACTTATTTCTCTCTATATATAAATAGTGTACATTTTTACATTTATACAGTTACTGTATCAGTTATCAGACTACTTTCTCTCATTTCTTCTAACAGAAAAATCTGAATTCGTTAAATGAAAAAAGTCAACCCTGACTTCTGGTTTATATATTATTATTCAGACTTTTCTTCCCCGAATATTGAGAAGAAATCCATATTTACGTCTTGCAGTTGCCAGATTAAAATTGGAAGAAAAAAGTCACGACTTTAAAGCCAAATTAGTTGTACACATTCATTCGGCCGCATTTTCATCAGCCAAATCTTTGCAGTACAGCAGTGTGTATTAATATGTGTTGACCCCATGTAAGTGTAGTGTGAGTCAGGCTGTGAGAGGAGGAGAGCTGATCACTTTCTCCTGTAAGATCAGAGCTCCGGTGGCCGGTCCGTCCCTCTGGAGCCCACAGCTCCTCCTCCACCCATTCTCTCACCCAGAGGGAGGCTGGTTCAGGCTGCTAGGCCATTGACGGGCTGAATGATGGCTTCATAAGGCAGCCTGTCGCGGGTGGGACGCTCGTGAAGGAATGCCATCCCACTCAGCCTTTAGGCAGGAGACAGATGCGCAGGCTTTTCACCCTCGCAGCTCTTTCCCATGATTCCCCAGGGAGAGTGTTAGGATGGCTTCTGATGCTTCTATTGTTGGGCCGAGTGTTTGTTTTTGCGCGCGTATGGCGTGTGGAGCCATGTGTCCTTTTCAGTCGCACACTGGAACTATACGCTAGGAAATGCTGCATGCACTCAAATAAATTACATTTGCTGAAAACTACTTATTATAATATTTATTATAACTACTTATTATAATATTTAACTACTTAAAATGATAGCTACTTGTTTTAAACTGAATGCTACTGGGTAGCTGAAACAACCCAATTCTTAAGTTTTTTGGGGGAGGAAAACTTAATTGTTTTATGTTCAATCTAGCCTCATCTCACGAGAAAGCGTAAGTATTTTACGTTTTGCCAGTTTAATGGCTAATATGTACGAATTCGTACGAGTTCAGTCGTGCGAAATTGTACGATTTTAAAAAGGAGGCGTGGCACCTAACCCCACCAATAAACCAAACCGACATTGGGGGATGAGCAAATCGTACTAAATTGTACGAATTAGATCGTATGAATTCATACGAATTAACCATTAAATCAAAAAGTTACGAATTGCCATGAGATTGTGTTGATTCAATCCACGTAAATTTGTAAGACCTAATAAGTTAACTAAATTCCTTCACGCTGTGCCTTTATTACAGGCTCAGTCCAAATTCAAAATAAATAAATAAAAACATATTCTATAACATAAAAACAGAACAATTTATAAAATACAGCAATACCAATGTCAATGTTCATTCATTCATTTATTCATTTTTTTTTCAGCTTAGTCCCTATATTAATCTGGGGTCGCCACCGCAGAATGAACCGCCAACTTATCCAGCATATGTTCTATGCAGCAAATGCCCTTTCAGCTGCAACCCTTCTCTGGGAAACATCCATACAGACTCATTCACACTCATACACTACGGACAATTTAGCTTACCCAATTCACCTATACCACGTCTTGTGGGGGAAACCAGAGGAAACCCACATGAACGCGGGGAGAACATGCAAACATGCACACAGAAACACTGAGGCTCAAACCAGCGACCTTCTTGCTGTGAGGCGATAGCACTACCAACTGCTGGTAGTCATAAGGTACTCCCAGGTACAGACGTCCAGTCGACACGCTTGAATACACGCTAAGATCTCATGGCCGTGACGCAATTTCAAAAATTTGTTTCTGGATGTACGAATTTGCTCGAAATAACATAAAAACAAGCAATTTTCACTATTTAGTGAAATATATGTGTCCTAATAGTGTTTTTAGCAGTGTGGGACACATTTACGGCTGTAAACAGCTCAAAAATGTGTTTTGGGGTTTCGTGACCCTTTAAAAACTCTGGACCAGCCATTTAAGGCGTTTATATTGATGTATCAAAAGCACAGTAGTCTGGTATCGGGGTTAGGGATCTTGAATAACACATTCTCTGGTTTATTTATTCGTGAAATATTTTTCTTTACATCATTTTTAACCTGCAAATTACATAAGAAATGAGACTGTGGGTTTCTACTCAAGTACTTGATACTTTGATCATTTTGAAGCCAGCTTTGGAAAGATGTGAGTGGGGGAAAATGGCCTCTGTGATCAGGAATGACCATAATGACTAGTTTTGCGGGATCCTGCTCTTTCTGCCCTCTGGGTTTTTTTGGGGGGCGACAACACACACTGGTTTCCCTCTGGTCCTCCATTCAGGCCCACAGCTCTCTAAACAGAGGCGTAGAAATCGGCTACATTTAATCAGACACGGTGTGGAGGATCAGCAGAGCTTTTCCTTCATTGATTTGCCACAGTTAAGGATCCACCACACTTGGTTACCGGCACTGAAAGAATTCCTCAAATGACACAATAAATGAAACCACATGCTGTCTTTACAGATTTTCTACTTTTATTAATCCAAACAGCATAATTAAAGCAACTATGGGGTGTATTAGATTGCTTTTTCACTGCCAAGGAGACTTTAATAGAGTCCTCAGTTCTGTATTCTCCTTTCAATAGCAGAATAAATTAAATAAATATTTAATAATGAGCAAATAAATGGATGCAAACTTCTCAATAGCAGCTCGTTGGACAGCAGATCAGATCATTTGAGTTTTGTGAGAAGCACATTTGAATAGTTTTAGACGTTATTAAGACACCGTGAAAATTAATGAATAACTAAACTAGATTGTTTTGAAAAATTAAGGTTACATTATATACAGAAGAGTGTTACAAGTACAGTACGTACAGTAAGCCAAAGATAAATTTGCTCTAGTTGAATTTAAAGGGATAAACAAAAATACTATTCTCAAATTTGTTTCTCCTCTACATTTTTTTTTAATTGTTTGTTTTATTTTGAGCATCAGCTTTAAGATGTTTCTCATAAACAACATTATAGGATAAAGTATGGGGAAATAAATGAATAGTCAATAAACAGATACAATCAAGACAATTGTTGCTAGAATTGCTATAAAATAAACATGGATAGCAGATCATTTAAGTTTTGTAAGAAGCACATTTTAATAGTTCTATACATTTTTAAGACACGGTGGAAAAAAAATTTGCATGCATTTAACTTGCTGAAGACAAAACTGAAGGGAAAATGCCCCAAGAACGGCACACTGTGGCGCGACGCAATTGTTGTTTGCTAGTTTCAGCTCGGTGCAAGAGTCATTTTGACGTTTTGCGCCATGCTGTTTAAATAGCAAATGCATTTGCGCTTATATGTGCGCCCATAGGCGTTCTGGTCTATAAAAGGAGGTGTATTGAGGCGCATTGCTGGCGCGTTGCTATTTTGAGGAACTTAAACAGACGGTTCAATAGATCAGATCAAAGCTGGTCTATTGTCCAGCGCAGAGTGAGCTAGTTGTGCGCCGCTGTTAAATTGCTTCATACACACAGGATACAGCAATATGTAAATATATTTACATATGAAAAAGAATTAAAGGATTAAAATATTACAAAAAATATTATTTTCTAGCCTACATAAATCTAAAAACCATACTTTCATGCCTTCTTCATCTCGGGGGGCTTTTTCAGTTTATTCATAACAATTTGCTTTTGTATATTGTTATTATTATTAGCAGTATTATTTATGATATACAAACAAGCTTAGATTGTCATGTTTTAGACCATATGGGGCAGTATATGTATTTGGACACACTTCGTTGTTATTGTTCATTTATTCGTTTGCTGGAACTTTGAACTGAATTTAGAAATAGTTTTGAAACAAATGTTTGCGCTTAACAAACAAAATTAATTATGTAGGCTATCGGATGTCTGTGCATACAGCACATTTCCCTATCCGCGAGAGTGAAAGCGAAAGTAAACAATGAGGAGGCTCATCTCTCATTCTCGCGCTGCAGATGCTCTGTTTAACTGTTTTCTCTCGAGTGAAAGTGTTCAGTTTTTCCACTTACAAAGTCCGGAAAGTAAATAGCAAATGCGTTATGGCGCGACGCAACTGACAATTAAAGGGAATGAGAGATGAGACTCTGATTGGTTTATTCTCAAAACACACCTATAACTCATAAAGAAAATAAGCTCAATCCTTTTAGACCATGTGCCACGGCACAAAGTGGATTTTTCCATCCTTAAAATAGCAAAAGTAGACTCTAACACACCCTTAATGTGTGTGCTTTCTGCGCTTTGCACTTTGCGCCTGGATCGTCAAAATAGAGCCCAATGTCTATATGTTCCAGACTTCAGGCTGTAATTGACTGCCAAGAATTTGCAATCAAGTAT
This sequence comes from Danio rerio, assembly GCF_052040795.2. Taxonomy (NCBI): domain Eukaryota; kingdom Metazoa; phylum Chordata; class Actinopteri; order Cypriniformes; family Danionidae; genus Danio; species Danio rerio. Next base: position 52,106,374 of record NC_141036.1, read on the forward strand.
AAAAAAGTGAAAGTTTGAATTATGATTATTATTCTGTCCAATTACTTTTGGACCCTTAACAAGTGGGAGGGACATATGCAAACTGTTGTAATTCCTACAGCGTTCACCTGATTTGGATATAAATACCCTCAAATTAAAGCTGTCTGCAGTTAAAGCACCTCATGTTTGTTTCATTTTAAATCCATTGTGTTAGTGTATAGAGCCAAAAATCTTAGAATGTCCTAATATTTATGGACCTAACTCTATAATTCTAATATGTATCAGACAAAATTGATCAATTCAATTTCAATTAAATGAATTTTGTAGCAGCTATGAGCAAAAAAAAACACTTCTTTACACTAAACCTGATATCAAACCATCTATAAATGGTATTATCTTTAAGATCTGGAGCATTCTCAAGTTGTTTTGGAATTCTCAAGTGTTTTTTGAAATTCTACGAGAAGTTTCTGAGATGAAGTTGATACTTTAAAACAGCCAGCCTCCAGAATGTCTGACTTAATAGAATTCTCAGTTGTAACATTAAAGTATCAGCTTTTCCTGTCTGACTTGACTAAAGTGACCTTTAAGCTAAACCTAAAATCAAACAATCACCAAACAGTCCCTTGCAGAACTCTCACGTGCTTTTGGAAATCTACACTGTAAAAAAAATCTGAAATTTAATGGTTTATTTCCGGCACCCCCCAAAAAACGTAGAATAACGGCTACAAAAAATGATTATAAAATAACAGAGGTTGAATTACAGAAATTTAACAGAAATCTAAATTTATGTAAATTTCTGTAATTTATTGTCCGTTATTTCACAGTAAATTTATGTTATTTAGCGGTCATTATTTTACATTTTTTTCCCCGTAATAAACTGTAAAATTACTGATTTTTTTTTTTACAGTGAGAATTAAAATCCCAGACAAAGTGACTGAGCTCAGATACTGTAGCACTGCATTTAAAACGTTGAAGATCTCAGTTATATATTTTAATGTTTTGCATTGAAATCAATTGACCAGACCTTTGTTTTACATTAACTATTTTTGGTAACACTTTACAATAAGATTTTAATAGTTAATGCATTCGCTAACATGAACAAATAATGAACAATACATTTATTACAGTATTTGTCCATAATTGTTAGTGAAAATTCAGTTGTTCATTGTTAATGTTAACTCACGGTGCATTAACTAACGTTAACAAACATGAATTTGAATGTTAATAATGTATTAGTAAATGTTGATCTATGATTAATAAATGCTGTCCAAGTACTGTTTATTATTAGTTCATGTTAGCAAATAGCTAATGAGACCTTATTGTAAAGTGTGACATTAAATTTTAATCTATTTATTATTACACAATTTAACTTAACTCAAAGCACATTTGCTAAGTCAAAGATGCTATTAATCTTAAACGTTTTGTTTTAAGCCTCAGCTTTACCGTGTTTCTTTCTAAAAAACATTTGAATTAATAATGAATAAATAAATTGGTAAATGTGACCCTGAATAAAGCAAGTGATAAGTGTAGATTTATTCATAAAAGCTGTATAAATAAGCTGTCCATTGATGTATTGTTTGTATAGGACAATATTTGGCAGAGATACAGCTATTTAATAATCGGAGGGCTCAAAAATCTAAATAAACACTGCAGAAAATTGTCTTTACTGTTTATATGAAGTTATTAGCCATGCATATGAATCAAAAATTGAGCTTTTATATATTTATAGTGAGAAATGTGCAAAATGTCTTCATGGAACATGCTCTTTACTTAATATTCCAATGATTATTTTTACCCTCAAAAAATTTAACCAGATCATTTGGACCAATACAATGGATTTTTGGGTATTGCCACAAATAAACCCATGCAACACAAGATGAAGTTGTTGTCCAGGGACAAAAATTATGAGTCAATATATGAATACAAGTTGTTGCTACAATTGCTGAAAAATCATTTGAGTTTTGTAAGAAGCACATTTTAGTAGTTTTATTCACATTTTATTAGTACACTTTGACATTTAAAAAGGTTTTCTTCTCAATCAAAAGCATAGACATGATGCTATTTTCTATTGTGCGTTCATTTTTTTCAGATTTTACTCCTGAAATGAACGGAAGAATGAATATTAGCAGCCTGATCTCACAAGGAAAGGTAACTATATAACGTTTTATTAGTGGCTAACTCGTAATCATACCAGCTCAGTCGTACGAACATGTATGATTTTAAAAAGGAGGTGTGGCACCCAAGCCCACCCCTAAACCCAGCCGTCATTGGGCAATAAGCAAATTGTCCTTAAATGCATGAATTCGATCATACGAATTAGCCACAAAATCAAAAATGTACGAACTGCCATGAGATTGTGTTGATATTAGAAGTAAATATGAACATGGAGCAAAGAGAAAGTTGGTTTTAAAGGTTCAGTTCACCCAAAACTGGCATTTCTGTTATCATTTATTCAACTCTTCTTGTTCCAAGTATATGATTTTTTTTATTTATTTATTTTTTTTTGTTAAACACAAAAACACACACATATATGAAATAAAACATTTTCTAAACCAGTAGCCACTGACTTTCATGCTATTTGTGTTTCCTACTATGGGAACATTCATTTAAATATCTTTGTGTTTTATGTCAAAACTGAAAATCCTGTCATCATTTACTCACCTCTCACTTGTCACAAACCTGTTTAAGTTTCTTTCTGTTTAACAAAAAAGAAGGTATTTAAAAAAAATTTTGTAATCGGCAACCATCGACTTATAATATTTGTTTCACTGTATTGAAGTCGATGGTTACCGGTTTCTAACATTCTTCACATTATCTTCTTTTATCTTCAACCCAACAATAACACTCATAAAGGTTTAGACCACTTGATGGAGAGTAAATAGTGAGTAAATATTCATTTTTTTGAGTGAACTATCCACTATAATAAGGCTAATAGCCCTCAATAAAATGCAAAACTGATAACACACCTTTTAAACTAATTACTTACATATCAGATTATTCATTTCAAAAATTCTTCTTTTATTAAAACAGAATCAGAACTCCAATTAAAGGGGTAGATCACCCCAATCTGAAAATCCTGTCATCATTTACTCACCCTGCACTTGTCACAAACCTGTTTGAGTTTTCCTTTTGAACAACAACAAAAAAAAAAAGAGATTTTGAAAAATGCTGGCAACCAGTAACCATCAACTTATGTTTGTTTTTCCTACTACTGCATTGAAGTCAATGGTTACCGGTTTCTAACATTCTTAAATATCTTGGTTTAGAACCACTTGATGGAGCATAAATAGTGAGTAAAATTTCATTTTTTGAGTGAACTATCCACTATAATAAAACTATCGTCAGCCCTCAACAAACACAAAACTAATAACACACCTTTTAAACTAATTACTTCTGTTGTTTTAACAGACTTCAGCACGTAACGTTAGGGTCAGTGATTATCTGGAATTTCTTTCTTTGTTGGGTTACATCAGAATATTTGTTTAAACAAATTTTCCTTTTATCAAAACAGAAAATCACAACTCTATTTAAAGGGGTAGTTCACCCCAAACTGAAAATCCCCTCATCATTTACTCACACTGCACTTGTCACAAACCTGTTTGAGTTTCTTTCTTCTGAACGAAAAATATATTTTCTAATATGTTGGCAACTGGTAACCATTGAGTTATAATATTTGTTTTTCCTACTTCTGTATTGAAGTCATTGATTATCAGTTATAACATTCTTCAAAATATCTTCTTTTATCTTCAACCCTAAAATAACACAAATAAAAGATTATAACCACTTGATGGAGAGTAAATTTTCATTGTTTGAGTGAACTATTCACTATAATAGTATTATTGTCAGCCCTTGACAAAATGTGAAACTAAAAACACATCTTTTATATTAATTGTTTTAACAGACTTCGGCACGTAACGTTAGGGTCAGTGATTACTGGGAATATTTTGTTGTTGGGTTACATATCAGAATATTTGTTTAAAAAAAATCTAATTTTATCAAAACAGAATCAAATCTCCAATTAAAGGGGTCGATCATCCAAAAACTGATAATCCAGTTATCATTTACTCACGCTTGACACAAACCTGTTAGAGGTTCCTTCTTCTGAACAAAAAAGAAGATATTTTAAAAAATGTTTGCAACAGGTAACCATCGACTTATAATATGTGTTTTACTGTATTGAAGTCAATAGTTTCCGGTTTCTAACATTCTTCAAAATGTTTTCTTTTATCTTCATCCCAAAAATTACACTTAAACAGGTTTAGAATCACCTAATGGAGCGTAAATAGTGAGTAAAATTTTATTTTGTGAGTGAACTATCTGCTATAATAAGTCTATCACCAGCCCTCAATGCAACAAAACTAAAAACACCTTTTAAACTAATTACTTTTGTGGTTTTCACAGACTTCAGCATGTAATGTTAGGGTCAATGATTATTGGGATTTTTTGTTGTTGTTTTGGTTGGGTTCCATATCAGAATATTTATTTTAAAAATTCTCCTTTTATTAAAACTCAATTTAAAGGGGTAGTTCACCCCAAATTGAAAATCCCCTCACATCTTACGCACAAACCTGTTTGAGTTTCTTTCTTCTGAACGAAAAAGATATTTTCTAATATGTTGGCAACTGGTAACCATCGAGTTATAATATTTGTTTTTCCTACTTCTGTATTGAAGTCATTGATTATCAGTTATAACATTCTTCAAAATATCTTCTTTTATCTTCAACCCCAAAATAACACGAATAAAAGATTATAACCACTTGATGGAGAGTAAATTTTCATTGTTTGAGTGAACTACTCACTATAATAGTATTATTGTCAGCCCTTGACAAAATGTGAAACTAAAAACACATCTTTTATATTAATTGTTTTAACAGACTTCGGCACGTAACGTTAGGGTCAGTGATTACTGGGAATATTTTGTTGTTGGGTTACATATCAGAATATTTGTTTTAAAAAAATCTAATTTTATCAAAACAGAAGCAAAACTCCAATTAAAGGGGTCGATCATCCAAAAACTGATAATCCAGTTATCATTTACTCACGCTTGACACAAACCTGTTAGAGGTTCCTTCTTCTAAAGAAAAAAGAAGATATTTTAAAAAATGTTTGCAACAGGTAACCATCGACTTATAATATGTGTTTTACTGTATTGAAGTCAATAGTTTCCGGTTTCTAACATTCTTCAAAATGTTTTCTTTTATCTTCATCCCAAAAATTACACTTAAACAGGTTTAGAATCACCTGATGGAGCGTAAATAGTGAGTAAAATTTTATTTTTTATTTTATCTGCTATAATAAGTCTATCATCAGCCCTCAATGCAACAAAACTAAAAACGCACCTTTTAAACTAATTACTTCTGTTGTCTTAAAAGACTTCAGCATGTAACGTTAGGGTCAATGATTATTGGGATTTTTTGTTGTTGTTTTGGTTGGGTTCCATATCAGAATATTTATTTTAAAAATTCTCCTTTTATTAAAACTCAATTTAAAGGGGTAGTCCACCCCAAATTGAAAATCCCCTCACATCTTACTTACAAACCTGTTTGAGTTTCTTTCTTCTAAACAAAAAAGAAGATGTTTTTAAAAATGTTGACAACCGTTAACCATCGACTTATAATATTTGTATTATCCACCATAGTAATGATATTGTCAGCCCTCAACGAAACACAAAACTAAAAACGCACCTTTTAAACTAATTACTTCTGTTGTTTTAACAGACTTCAGCATGTAACGTTAGGGTCACTGATTATTGGGAAATCATGCGTTTAGAAGCCAAAACAGAAGAAAAAGGTTATTGTCCAGAGTTAAATATATGCATCTTTGAGTTGAGTGAAACCTCATAAAGCCTCAGAGCGAAAGAGCCAGATTTTGGAGATGTTTCGAATAAAAGTAGCTCAGAAAAAGCTCACACACACGCTGGCACCTATTGCTCTAGGGCTGTTCCTTACCCTCCCCCGGCCCTGAAACTCGATCTGTCGGCATGCAGCTCCGAATTCTTCATTCACCCTGACATTTGACCTCTGGCCTTTTTGGCAGCGCACAGAAGAGAAGATGAAGTGTCCAAGGCTCTTTTTCTCCAACACAAAAAATCTCCTGTTCTTGCAAGCCTCCCACACACTCACACATACACACACACACACACACACACACACATAGAGAAGCACTTTCAGGATGACTTCTACCGATGTCTACCCCTTGTTCCTGTGATCCACGGAGCACAATTACGTATACTATCTGGCTAATAGTCTGTGACATCAAGGGAGAGCTTTAAAAAAAAAAGAAGTGTGATTCCTGTTTCGACTGCCCACAGACTGGTGCAACTTAAAAGCTTCACACAATGCTTTCTGGAGCGTCTGACCATTATGAGTGGCATATTACGGAGCTCCTCTGTCATTTTGCTCTTTGATTGCTCCATTACAATGTAATCAGTGTTTGAGCCTAAGTGAAAAGGCTTCTTGTACTTCATCTGAGTAATTCTTGCCTGGCGAGTGTGTGTGTGTGTGTGTGTGCGCAGCTTTAGCTCCATTCATGTGCACGACAACAAACTGACTGTTGAGTGAGTGTCGTGCCACTTGATATACTGCCTCACTTTGTCAAGCGCTTATCTCGCTTTGTTACTTTTTCCTTTTTACTTGAAATTTGCCCGGTCGATACCTAACTGGCAAACACGGAGGGGAAAACAGGACAATGTCAAATGGGATTTCTTTAGTAGTTGTTTGTAATGGTGTTGAGATTGGAGATGGAGACATTTGGTTTTCTGCTCGCAATTTGAGTGGATTAAAGGGGTAGTTCACACAAAAATGACAATTTACTCACTATTTAGTCACCTTCATGTGGTTCCAAACCTTCATTCTTTATTTAGTTGAACATTAAAGACAATAACTTAAAGAAAGCTGCAAATCTGTAACCATTGACTTCCATAGAAAGAAAAACAAAGCCTATGGAGGTAGAGGTCTTCAAAATACTTAATCAGTTTTGTTCAACAATTAAAGAAACTAACAGAGGTTTGATACAAGAAACGGGTGAAGAAATGGTGAAAGAATTTGCAGTTTTAAAACTCAAATTCTATTTTGATAAAAAGAGAATTTGTTTAAATAAAAATTCTGATATGTAACCCCAAAAAAAAAATAATCCTGATAATCACTGACCCTGAAGTTACATGCCAAAGTCAAAACAACAGAATGAATTAGTTTAAAAGGTGTGTTGTTTGTTTTGCATTGCATTGAGGGATGGCTATATCATTATCATAGTGGATAGTTCACTCAAAAAATGTATATTTATTCACTATTTACTCTCCATCAGGTGATTGCAGGTCTTTATAGTGTTAATTTTGGATGAAGATAAAAGTAGATATTTTTTAGAATGTCAGAAACTGGTAACCATTGACTTCAATGTAGTAAAACAAATATTATAAGTTGATGGTTACCGGTTGCAAACATTTTTCGAAATTTCTTTTTTGTTCAGAAGAAAGAAACTCAAACAGGTTTGTGACAAGCATGATTGAAAGATGAGGGGATTTTCAGTTTGGGGGGAACTACCCCTTTAAATGAAGTTCTGATTCTATTTTAATAAAAAAAGAAATAGTTTAAACAAATATTCTGATATGTAATATATATATATATATATATATATATATATATATATATATATATATATATATATATATATATATATATATATATATATATATATATTCCCGATAATCAGTGACCCTAATGTTACGTGCTAAAGTCTGTTAAAACAACAGAAGTAATTAGTTTAAAAGGTGTGTTTTTAGTTTTGTGTTTCATTAAGGGCTGACAATATCGTTATTTTAGTGGATAGTTCACTCAAAAAAATTAATATTTACTCAGTATTACCTCTCCATCAGGTGGCTGCAAATGTTGATGAGTGTTTTTTTTTTGGGTTGAAGATAAAAGTAGATGTTTTGAAAAATGCTAGAAACTGGTAACCAATGACTTCAATATAGTAAATAAATATTATAGGTCGATGGTTACCGGTTGCAAATATTTTCTTTTTTGTTCAACAGAAGAAAGAAACTCAAACAGGTTTGTGACAAGTGCAGGGGATTTTCAGTTTGGTGTGTGATCTACCCCTTTAAATGGAGTTCTTATTCTGTTTTAATAAAAGGGTCATTTTTCTCATATGTAACCCAACAGCATTTTTTTTCTTCCCAATAATCAGTGACCCTAACGTTACGTGCCAAAGTCTGTTAAAAAAGCAGAAGTAATTAGTTTGAAAGATGTATTTAGTTTTGTGTTTCATTGAGGGATGGCAATAGTATTATTATAGTAGATAGTTCACTCACAAAAATAATATTTTACTCACTATTTATGCTCCATTAATTGTTTCCAAACCTGTATGAGTGTCGTTTTTGAGTTAAAGATAAAAGAAAACATTTTAAAGAATGTTAGAAACCGGTAAGCACTTACTTCAATGCAGTAGCAGGAAAAAGTATTATAAGTCGATTGTTGCTTACATTTTTCAAAATATCTTCTTTTTTGTTCAACAGAAGAAAGTAACTCAAACAGGTTTTTGACAAGTGAACAGTAAGAAATGATGAGGGAATTTTCAGTTTTGGGTGAACTACCCCTTTAAATGGAGTTAAGATAAAAGGAGAATTTGTTTAAACAAATATTCTGATATGTAACACAACAAAAGCAAACAATTTCTAGATTAATTATCTGTCTTTCATTCAGTAAATGTGGCAACTCTTTTAGAGGGTTAATTTTTACCCTTCCACTTTAGAACATCAAACGGAGGCAAACAAAATCAATCTTGTTACTCGGCCTGGTTTTTGTTTGTTAGAAAGCTTAGTCTTAGCCTTTTTCTTAAAGAGTAAACACTTTCAGTCTTCTTCACTAGTCTCTGTATTGTGACCTCTGTAAATGATCATCATCCAGCATGTGCTCTGCGTCTCAAGGGTGACAGAAAGACAGTTCACAAGTTGAACCGTTTCACAAGAAAGTGTTTATGAACTAAATATTCATATATAAATATTCACAGTATATTTGATGTAAGTCAGTAATAAGGTTAACCTATCATATTACTTTTGTATGATATTTCACTTTAATTGATGCTTATTTTTGTGCTATATTTTTTTAAGTCACCAGTGAAAGTGTCTGCTAAATTACTAGAGGACGACATTGACATCCGGGTGCTCCGGTTTCCCCTACAGTCCAAAGACATGCGCTGAATTGCTGAATTGAATAAACTAAATTGGCCGTAGTGTATGTATTAATGTTTCCCAGTGCTGGGTTGCGGCTAGAAGCGCATCCACTGTGTAAAACATATGCTGCATATGTTGGTGGTTCATTACGCTGTGGCAACCCTTGATGAATAAAAGGACTAAGCCGAAAAGAAAATGAATGAATGAAATTGGCCTTAGTGTGTGAATGAGTGTGTATGGGTGTTTTCCAGTTCTGGGTTGCAGCCGGAAGGGCATCCACTGTGTAAAACCTATGCTGGATAAGTTGGTGGTTCATTCAGCTGTGGTGACACCTGCTGAATAAGCCGAAGGAAAATGAATGAGTGAAATTGGCCTTAGTGCATAAGTGTGTGTGAATGAGTGTTTATGGGTGTTTTCCACAACTGGGTTGCCTCTGGAAGGGCATCAGCTGTGTAAAACATATGCTGGATAAGTTGGTGGTACATTCTGCTGTGGTGACCCCTGATGAATAAAGGGACTAAGCCAAAGGAAAATTAATTAATTAAATAGGCCTTAGTAAATGAGTGTGTATGGGGGTTTTCCAGTTCTGGGTTGCAGCTGGAAGGGCACCCGCTGTGTAAAACATATGCTGGATAAGTTGGTGGTTCATTCCGCTGTGGCGACCCCTGATGAATAAAGGGACCAAGCCGAAGGAAGTAAATGAATAAAATTTGTCTTAGTGTATGAGTGTTTGTGTGTGTGTGAATGAGTGTGTATTGGTGTTTTCCAGTGCTGTGTTGCAGCTGGAAGGGCATACGCTACGTTAAACATAAGGCGAAATAGTTGGTGGTTCATTCTGCTGTGGCAACTTATGATGAATAAAGGGACTAAGCCGAAGAAAATAAATGAATAAAATTTGCCTTAGTGTATAAGTGTGTGTGAATGAGTGTGTATGGGTATTTTCCAGTTCTGGGTTGCAGCTGGAAGGGCACCCGCTGTGTAAAACATATGCTGGATAAGTTGGTAGTTTATTGCGCTGTGGCGACCCCAAATTAATAAAGGAACCAAGCCGAAGGAAAATGAATGAATGAAATTGGCCTTAGTGTATGAGTGTGTATGGGTGTTTTCCAGTGCTGCGTTGCAGCTGGAAGAGCATATGCTGCGTAAAATATATGCGTGAATAGTTGCCGATTTATTCCGCTTTGGCGACCTCTGAAATAGAGACTAAGCCAAAGGAAAATGAATGAATGAAAATACGATTGCGTTTATGAAACAACATTTTTGATTCTCAAGAATCAGTAATCATACAAAATTTGATTATATCTTTATTCATTAAAAACTTGGTGTTGAATGGGTAAATCCTAGTGGTTTGGAAGAAGTAAACGCATAAAAATATGTGTAAAAAGTATAAAAATTTCAAATAAAAATGATAAAGCTTAGAGGTTAATAATTATGTTGAATGTGGTGATCAAATAGAGTTTTAAAGAAATAGTTCTTTAAATGAATCTACCTCTAACTACCTTTCTGTTTCAATAAATTATGTTTCAGTGAATGCTTTGAATCCTTATTTTTTCACAATTTGTGCATTAACAGTTATTTTTATTGTTGACTTAAATAGTTTAACGTTAAGTAATAACCCCCAGAATAATTTGTCGTGAAGCATTTCATCATCTCTGACTGTTCTTAACCCTGCTGTGAGTCATTGCCCTGTGTGATGTTTTTCTCAGCCCCTCTAGATAATGTAATGTTGTTGTAGACTGACATCGACTCTTCCAAAACTTAGTGAGCTGCCTTGCTGTCTGTCCACTGGCTATATTCCTTCTAAAAGCAGCATCCTAACTCACTGAATTAAAACCTCATTGATTGAAGTGGAACTTTAGTGACTGAATCTGAAGTGAGACAAACAAATTAGATGTCAATACCTTGTTGTTGTTGTGCTCCAAAAGGCACAAATATGAGGTACGTAATTTTTGTTTTCATAAAGTTTTAGTTGTTTGGAACAGGTCTTAAAGTTTCTTGCATCATTTTCTCATCCTTCACTTGTTCCAAACCTTTTTAGTTGTTTTCTGAGAGGACAGCTCTGTTACAAAGCACTATAGTGAGCTCCCTATGTAGGCAACATTGAAGGGTATTTATAGTTAACCCAAAAATGAAAACGACCCTGTCATTTACTCTACCTCATGTGGTTTTAAACCCTTATTAAGCTTATTTCTTCTGTTAAGCACAAAAGAAGATATTTAGAAAAATGCTGGTAGCCGGAGTCCTGACATTTTATTCTACGCATCCAATTATCCTACCAACACTGCATTTGAATAGCTATGAGGTTAGAGTTAGGTATTAGGTAGGGCGATATTACATCTTCATATCACCTTACTCCACATTAAAATTTACACTGGTACAGTAGCAAAATATGATGGGTAGCATATTGACATGAAACTGCCTACTTTTTGAATGGGAGGTAGGACAATTTCACAAGGTACAGTAGGACAAATCGCCAAAACACCAGCACTCATTTACATCAATGTTAATTTTTCCTATCAGCATTCTTCAAAATATCTTCGTTTGTGTTTAACAGAAGAAGTAAGCTCCATAAAGGTTTAAAACCGTATGAGGTCGAGTAAATGTTGAGCTAGTTTTTACTTGGGTTAACTATTTCTTTAAATGACATTACCTTGCAATGCTGCCTACATAGGGAACTCACTAGTGCTTTGTAACGGAGCCATCCTCCTAGCATTGCATCCTCCACTACCAGTAGAGCCTGCCAACATGATTCACCCATAATGGGGCATTTTACAGTATCACATCTTTAACCTCTTTCATGGACCACCTGCTCTGCAAATGGCCGTGGATCGCTGCGGACCCAAACAAGTTGTTGACTATTCAGACTGGGGCCCAAACCACAGAGACTTGGCTTGACACCCAGCCCTCGGGGGCTTTGAGTTCCATCCCATACGAGTCCAGATCTCATACTAATGGGGCAGTTTGTGGAGTGGAAAAGCTTTGATGCTGGCCTTTTTAACAACGTGTCCTTTCCATGATTGGGGTGAGAATTGGCCAGCAGGGTTCCAGGAGGAAAATGTAAACCACGGATTAGCTGGACTAATGACCCTTTGCCTGTCGTTGATGTTAATTAGCGTTAATTGGGGCCCCTGCAAGCTTTCAGAGGGTTTCGGGGGCCAACCTGCGCATGGTGGAGTTTTAAAAGCCGCCCCTTTCGCTTCTAACACCAGGGCAGGAGCACTTGTGCGCTGACGGCGTCTCTCTGTTTGTTCTTCACTCATTGTCAGAGCCCATTTGTTTTCGCCACAATGATTCCCATTCACTTGGCTTGATCTTCACAGTTATTCAAGAGGTCAGCTTTTTCTTTCTTTTTTTTTTTTTTGATGGTTGTGGTGGTGGTCATGGGCTTTCATGCCCCTCACTCCAGATCCAAATCTGATCTAAGATGCCTCTTTTTGGGAGGGAAGCATTTAAATTTGCATTCTCAATCCTCAACGGATTAGGCTGTACCAAAACCGTTGTTTGGGGTTTGGCTGCTATGCCTCTCGCACCAGGACAGGGTTGCCGAGTGTGAAATGGGGCCCCAATTTGGTGGATTTTTTTGGGGAGGGGGCCAGCTAACACCTGGTATCACTTTATTTACCCTTGTCCGTCTCAGGTCTTGAAAGCTCAGGAACAGCGGGTCCATCGGGGCGGCCCCCGTGGACGTCAGGACTGCCTTTGAAGGAGGGAAATGATGCCCCACATTGGAGCCTCGGCGATGACTTTACCAGTACCGTGACCCTTGTGACCTCATATCCCCCTCCCCACAGCTGCTGGCCCCCATTGGCCTCCACTGGACTGCAGTGGTGGAGTGAACAGAGAGCTCTGGATGGGGGAAGAACGGCGAAAGGTCAACCGGTGGTCAGAAGGTTTTTATTGGGATTGGGAGGCAGAGGGAGAGAGAATGTGTTAAAGACCACCGTCTGAGATTTTAACTGCGGGGAATTTGGCCTCCCTTCTACGCGTAATCCAGGCTGCTTGGACACCGTGTCTGATGCAGGCATAGATTTAGGAAGATTCTGTACTTGAGATGCATTTCAGTCGTACTGATAATCAGTACAAATGTTCCCTGGGAATCAAACCCATGACCTTGGCATTGTACCACATTTTACATTCTGAACTACAGTAAATGTGCACATACTCTATGCATTTGGCAGACACTTTATGGAAAAATTACTCACACACGGCATTCAGGCTGTACATTTGATGCATTCCCATTCATTTTCTTGGAACCCAACCAATGACTCTGCTAGTCCATGTTTTACAGTATTAGCAAAAAGGTTTAATGTATTTCTTGGAAACTGAATTCTTGGATTACTTGTATCATGTTTTACATAGTCAGATAATGTGCATTTAATCTTACACTGCATACAAGGTATGCCTATGCGTTTGCTAGAAACAACCCTTGGAAAAGGACATTTGGATTACTAATTACCATGTTTTACATGTTGAGTTCCAGTCCTTTTACATTACTGCACTTGGCAAACATGGATATCATTCATTCATTTTCTTGTCGGCTTAGTCCTTTTATTAATCTGGGGTCACCACAGCGGAATGAACCGCCAACTTATCCAGGAAGTTTTCATGCAGCGGATGCCCTTCCAGCCACAACCCATGTCTGGGAAACATCCACACACACATTCACACACACACTACGGACAATTTAGCCAACCCAATTCATCTGTACCGCATGCCTTTGGACTGTGGGGGAAACCGGAGCAAACCCACACGAAGGCAGGGAGAACATGCGAACTCCAGACAGAAACACCAACTGAGCCGAGGTTTGAACCAGCGACCTTCTTGGAGTGAGGCTACAGCACTACCTAATGCGCCACTGCCTCGCCCAAACATGGATATCTTTTATTGCATTTAAGGAACACATCTGACGCATTCCAGTGATGCAGTGGTGCAGTAGGCAGTGCTGTCACCACAGCAAGAGGGTCGCTGGTTCGAACCTCGGCTGGGTCAGTTGGCATTTCTGTGTAGAGTTTGCATGCTCTCCCTGCGTTCGCATGGGTTTCCTCCGGGTGATCCGGTTTCCCCCACAGTCCAAAGACAAGCGGTACAGGTGAATTGAGTAGGTAGTGTACATGTGTGAATGAGTGTGTATGTATGTTTACCAGAGATGGGTTGCAGCTGGAACGGCATCTGCTGGGTAAAAACATATGCTGGATAAGTTGGTGGTTCATTCCACTGTGGCGACCCCAGATTAATATAGGGACTAAACCGAAAAAGAAAATGAATGAATGAATGCATTCAGGCGACGCAGTGGGTAGCACGTTCGCCTCACAGCAAGAAGGTCGCTGGTTCGATCCTTGGCTCAGTTGGCGTTTCTGTCTGGAGTTTGCATGTTCTCCCTGCGTTCGCGTGGGTTTCCTCCGGGTGCTCCGGTTTCCCCCACAGTCCAAAGACATGTGGTACAGGTGAATTGGGTAGGCTAAATTGTCCGTAGTGTATGAGTGTGTGTGTGTGTGTGTATGTGTGGATGTTTCCCAGAGATGGGTTGCGGCTGGAAGGGCATCCGCTGCTTGAAAAATTGCTGGATAAGTTGGCGGTTCAAACCGCTGTGGCAACCCTAGATTAATAAAGGGATTAAGCCGACTAGAAAATGAATGAATGAATGCATGCATTCAAGGTAACTTGTGGTAACTTAACTGAACCTTTGATGTTTGGCATTGCTACAATCCAACAACTTTGAGCTACAAGATTGCTAAATGTATTGCATCAACTTTTCTCTATACAGAAGACAAACCACACTGCTTACCAGGGGCGGATTTAGTAATTTCGGGGCCATAAGTAATTCCGGCCATGGGGCCTGAAAGTTCTAAAATGCACCTTTTGTACTTTGATTTATTTTTCATTGATCTATTTTGCTGTTCTTATTCTTACATCACTCAATCTCCTTTCCTGCATTTTGTCTTAATGCAAAATAATAACAACAACATGTAAAGCATCTTGTAAAACTTTTTAAATGATTTGTTTTCTTAAAATGGATTCACAACTAAAAACGATATATAAACTATTGAGTTTTTAAAATTAAACCTTTACCTATATTTTGACTGCTGGACTGCTCTATTAATGATGTGCATTTGCGATGTAATAAACGTTAAACTTATTTTTTAGACCCTCATCATACAAAATACGATAGAAAATTATGTTTTATATATAATTTATGGGTATAATTTATACTTCTAGGTGTTATTTTGGGGGTCCTCAGATTTCCTTGGGCAAAATGCGGTCACTCACCTTGCATATTGGTTAAATCCTCCCCTGTCGCTTACATAGTGACTATTGCTCAATTCCAAGAACGCATAGAACAGACTTGCGTTCTTGTGGAGAGCGGTCTTGCTAAGTTACCTCAGATGAACGAACTCGGGAGACCACAAAAACAAAGACCGTGTCCAGTGAGAAATGAGATGCTGCCTTCTTACCTGGTTCCTCCTGATGGTCTCATGACCTTCACGTGTTTTTAATGGAAAATTATTTAAACATTACAGCATTACAACATATTGATTTTCAGCTTTTCAATATTTACTATGCATAAAGACATTATAAATATACGTCGCACAATACAAATAAAACTTATTCTAATATGAATTTCAGCAAATAAACTCCCTAATGTGTTTATGCCTTTATAAAGATTTTCATGGTGATGTTTACTTTTACCATCTCATTTAGGGAAACACCTGAGACAAATAAGTTCTATCTCTGAACTATCTATCTATCTATCTATCTATCTATCTATCTATCTATCTATCTATCTATCTATCTATCTATCTATCTATCTATCTATCTATCTATCTATCTATCTGTCTATCTATCTATCTATCTATCTATCTATCTGTCTGTCTGTCTGTCTGTCTGTCTGTCTGTCTGTCTGTCTGTCTGTCTGTCTGTCTGTCTATATATATATATATATATATATAATTTTTTTATTTTTTAACTTTTTTTTATAAATAGCGACAAAACCGAAGCCCTTCTCATCGGCATCGGTGTTTGGATAAAGCTGATAATTTCACAATAGACATTGATAATAGCACAATTCTTCCCTCTGTGCAGGTAAATAGTTTGGGTGTCATCTTGGATAGCACACTCTCATTTGAAGGTCACATCAATAATATTACACGTACAACAAATTTCCACCACCTGTGTAATATCACTCGTCTCCGCCCTTCTCTCACAACCAATAACACAGCAATTCTTATCCACGCATTAGTTACTTCAGGTCTTGACTACTGTAATGCACTACTTACTGGGCTTCCTTCTCTGTAAACTCCACCTGGTTCAGAACCATGAAGCTCATGTCATCTCTAGGACTCCATCTCATGAGCATGTTACACCACTCCTTTATCAGCTTCACTGGCTTCCGGTAAAGTTTCGTATTGATTTTTAAATATTACTTCTAACTTTCAAGGCACTTCATAATCTTGCTCCTCAATATCTCACCCAACTTCTTCATATTTACACCCCTTCTCCCACTCTCAGATTAGCCAACTCCTTCTCCCTGGTACCACCTCGTACTCGATTTAGCACAATGGGAGACAGATCATTTAGTTCTATGGCTCCTCAGCTATGGAACTCGCTTCCCCTGGATCTAGGGAGCAGTGATAGTCTTGACATATTTCAATCTCATCTAAAGACCCATCTTTTTAAGCAGGCTTTCCTTTAACATTTTTTATCATGTTATTTTATATTCGCAATGTGTGTTTATACTTGTGTGCAGGCCCGGATTGGCTAATCAGGAGGACCGGGAGAATTCCCGGTGGGCCGGTCTGTTTTTTGGCCGCGAGGGCCGGTTTCCCTAGCTCCAGAATCTGTTGCTCTCAGCAGTCACATTTTTAAAATTTTTAAAACACTTTAACATTTTTAAAACACAGCCTTTTTATTCATTATTTTACCGCAGCTCTGCTCTTTTTATTCATTTTCTCGCAGCTTCGTGAGCAAGATGCAGCCTGTAGGTTAATGAGCCAGATGAGTCACAATTCTCTGTAAGATTGTGGTCCAGTGGTTAGCACGTTAGGTTACGACGTTGCTCACCCGAGTTCGATCCTCATCAAAGGAATTAATTTTTTTCATATTTATTGTTAAGACATATAATACTGTTAGGGTTGTTGAACATTTGAAGTTCTAAAGCAGCTGTTTTCTCAAAAAATAAAAAAACTTGATAAGGTCATTTCCAAATCAGTTTCTAATGACACTATTTTAATATAGTCAGTCGTGAACTGAGGTGGGCCGGTCTGAGGCTTGAAACTCCAGGGCTGAAAAGGAGTCCCACTCCGGCCCTGCTTGTGTGGTCAATGCTTGTTTGGTAATGTTTTATTATTTGTTTTAGCATGGCTGTTAATGCTTATTCTATGGCGACCTTGGGTGTCTAGAAAGGCGCCATTTACAAATAAAATGACTAAATGCTGCGCTTCCCACCTTCTTTATGCAGCCGCAATGACTTCTGGGACTTCTCAAGCGAGTTTTGTGATCAAGTCTGCATCGATGCGTCCTTGATATCAAGACTACAACCGGGAACATTCACGCATCCTCCGTTCTTGCGGTCTTGAGTTTTGGAACTAAAACTGGGCAGTTGATGACGTTACATGAGAACATGAGAACACAAGAATGCTGAAGAACGCATATTGAGAAACAGCCAGTGTGTTTTTGTCACTTTTTAAAGTCTTACAGGATTGTCCTTTTGGATGCATTCAAATGCTCGAAACATTGAACTGGCAAATCATCGACCAAAAATGTGAATATTACAAGGTGAAATGTCTCATCCCCTGTCCTTTGAGACTTTGACTATAATAAGCTTAACCAACTAGAGTTGAACTTTTAATCTGCCCAAAGATCAACAGTGTAATTTTTCAGGATTCCGCAAGTTCCCACTTATTTCCTGTTTTTGGCCTCTTTATCTATTGCTGGACATGAAAATGACAGGAACAAAAACGTCGGGCTGAAGATGTATTGATGCTACGTGTCAACGCTGTTCCACCCAGAGCAGATCGCAACCCTCGATGGGTGGGTAATGTGTGCTTTCCAGGCGGCCGCAGTGTCGGAGAAAAACAGCGAGAAAACACAAGGTTATCTGCAGACGTGACCCTCTATGTCACGCTCTCTCCGCTAGAGCTGCAGCACAGAGTCACAAGGACTTTCCCTCCAGCGGGCCTGCTTGAGTAATTTATTGCTCCATCGCATGACTGAAGTCCGGGGGTAAAAATGGCCATAAACATCACATTATGGCAGAGAGGCTGGTGGGGGTGTTTAGCAAATCTGTTACAGCCCAGTATTCTGCCTTGTTAAGCTCATTGGTCACAGTCTTCCAGCCTGATAATTCATGATCAAATATGCTGTTTTTGGATAGGACCGCAAAGTTTTGTATTTCAGAGAGTGGTCAAGTTCATTTCTCTGTATAAAAGTGTAATTAATGATGAAAACTGATGTTGTGCTTTATTTACAGCTCTCTCATATACTCTCTCTGCAGGCATTTTCAGGACACTGGGGCTAGTTGTCACACGTTTACACCTGTGAGGATTTTTCATGCTCATGTCTTGTCTACAAAAAGGCCATTAAATATTTGCACTTTGTACAATTCATTTAACACATGTTGACCTCTTAGTTAAAGGTAGGTTATATAAATTTATATAAATATAAATGGTAAACAGCTTTAAAAAAAGTATAAAAGTCTCATATAATACATTTTTATATTTATTTTACCTACAAAAAATAGCATTAAATTGCATTGTGCAAAAATAAAATATATATATACAGTTGAAGGCAGAATTATTAGCCTGCCTGAATTATTCGTCCCCTGTTTAATTTTTTCCCCAATTTCTGTTTAACGGAGAGAAGATTTCTTCAACACATTTCTAAACATGATAGTTTTAATAACTCATCTCTAAGAACTGATTTATTTTATCTTTGTCATGATGACAGTAAATAATATTAGACTAGATATTTTTCAAGACACTTCTATACAGCTTAAAGTGACATTTAAAGGTTTAACTAGGTTAACTAGGCAGGTTAGGGTATTTAGGCTTAAAGGGGCTAATAATTTTGACCTTAAACTGAACTGGTGTTTAAAAAATTTAAAATTGCTTTTATTCTATCCAAAATAACACAAATAAGACTTTTTTTGATAATAAAAAATATTAGCAGACATACTGTGAAAATTTTCTTTGCTCTGTTAAACATATATATATATATATATATATATATATATATATATATATATATATAGTTAAACCTTGTTCTCCAAATCTGGAGCTTATCTAACAAAACTACTTACAATAACGGTCCAAAAATAGTACAGCCAAATTTAGATGTTATAGAAAGATATTAAATACTAACATAAAAAGTGGAAAAATTAAGAAAAACTAAAATTGTAAAAAAATATTTTTGGAAATTTTGTAGGTTGTAAATTTATTTTGCTTTAATTTAATTGTATTTATCTTTCAATTTTTAAATATATCTAATGACTTATATATATTAAGACTATAAGTCATTAGATATATTTATATATATATATATATATATATATATATATATATATATATATATATATATATATATATATATATATATATATATATATATATATATTCACTGAGAGAAATGGATAAATGGAATATATATATATATCAATATACTATTACATATTATTATTATAATTTTACAATTTATGTCCAGCAGCTGGGTTGTCGGAAAAAAAAGTAATATAACAACCGTTAAATTACAGAAATTTACCGTAAAATAATGGATATTAAATTACAGAAATTTACCAGAAATTTAAATTTAAGGAAATTCCTGTAATTTAACATCTGTTTTTTTACAGCATATTTCTGTAATTTGACGTGTAATTTAATTGTTATTTTTTAAATGTAAAAACTAATGTATTTCATTTTTTTATATTTGAAAATCAATTAAAATGTGAAGCAACAGGTAATGATTTTGTCTTCAACAGTATCATGAGCTTAGAATATTACTTTAAATCCCTAAAGATATCAATACATCTGAAACAAACATAAAACGCTCATAATTAGTAAAATGCAGCACTTAATACACCCTTGGTGACAACTAGCCGCAGTCTTCCACACACATACTCTTTTATATCTTCATTAACTCTCTGTTCTCTTTCGGCTTCTCTATAGGCATCTTTTTATGGAACTGACATTCCTGTCTAAAACAGAAGCTCTTGTTTAAGGAGTCGCCCTCCTAACCAATCCCTTTTTTCATCTTCGTAGGTTTGAAGCCCAGGAGCAAAGGTCAAAACCCCCTCCAGCTTCAGAGGCATGTCAGGTCACGCTGGCCACATACTGCTGCTCACCCCGTTTAGACCACAAAAAACACTACTAACAAGAAATGTGTGCACACCACGCAGGCAAGTGCCACTTCTGAATGAAGTTGCAAACCATTTTACCTCATTAAAGATAGAAAAGTAGGATTATTTTGTTCTTTAGGCCTCATTGGATGGAAGCAGAGAGTATTTGAATTGCATTGTATTGAGAATAGGGTTAAATGCGCTTCCCAATTTGACCTACAGTTGAGGTCAGAATTATTAGCCCCTTCTTTGATTTTTTTTTTTTCCTTTTTAAATATTTCCCAAATGATGTTTAACAGAGCAAGAACATTTTCACAGTATGTCTGATAATATTTTTTCTTCTGGAGAAAGTCTTATTTGTTTTATTTCGGCTAGACTAAAAGCAGTTTTTAATTTTTTAAAGCCATATTATAGGGATTCAATTATTAGCCCCTTTAAGCTATATTGTTTTTCAATAGTCTACAGAACAAACCATCGTTATACAATAACTTGCCTAATTACCCTAACCTGCCTAGTTAACCTAATTAACCTAGTTAAGCCTTTAATGCCACTTTAAGCTGTATAGAAGTGTCTTGAAAAATAACTAGTCAAATATTATTTACTGTCATCATGGCAAAGATAAAATAAATCAGTTATTAGAAATGAGTTATTAAAACTATTATGTTTCGATAGAAACACTTAAACTTTAAATAGAAATTGGGGGAAAAATATTCATGAGAGCTAATAATTCTGATTTCAACTGTATATACAGTCAAGCTTAAAATGATCCATACTCCTAGCAAATTCTGACTTTAAGTTTGTTCAAATGTAAATAAAAGCTAAGAAATATTTTTCTTCCACATAATGATGCCTCTTGTACATCGTCTTATCGGTTTTTGGAAGAAGCCTACGTCATTTCTGTTAAAAAAAAAAAAACTTGTTAGTTGAATAAAGTGAACTCTATTCATAAACTAATTTCGAGAGGATCAAATGATTATGATTGAACACGGCTGGTTCTGCATTTGCTACGTGTGATCCACCAATCAGGCCATACCTAACCCACTAAAAAGAGCCAGGGTTTTTCACTACAGTCATCTTCGATTAAGAATCCCCCTTCCACCCCTACCTCTTCACCTTTTCCTTCATAGGGTGGCACGGTGGCCCAGTGGTTAGCACTGTTGCCTCACAGCAAGAACGTCACCTGTTCTAGTCTTTTAAAAGGCCGGTGGTCGTTTCTGTGCGTAGTTTGCATGTTCTTCTCGTGCTCGCCTGGGTTTTCCCCGGGTTCTCCGGTTTCCTCCCACATACCAAAAACATGCAAAACAAGTGAATTGATCAATCTGAATTTTGCACTACAGTCAATCTCTCATCCTGCAGCATATCTCTTCATAGCATTCAATTTTTAGTCATCAGTTCTTATCAAGGGGAAGTTGTCCAGATCTACCTGAGCTCAAGGCTCCCCTCGCCCTGCAAACGGGAGGGAGCCCAGGGCTCAAGGACCTATTGAGCTCAGGGCTCTCTCCCGGGACAGCATGCCAAACTTGCTTATAATCAATCATCAGCTAAGCGTGAACTCTTGAAAGTAACTTTAAGTCAGAATTTGCCAGGGATGTGGATAGTTTGACTATATATGTATGTATTTGTGCTCAACTAGATATAGAAAATATCTCAAAAGCTGTAGGTTATGTTTCATTTTTCCATTTTTTTTAACTAGCTGTCGGTGTGGTGCTGAACGTTGTGGGTTGTGCTTGAGGCGGGTGTCCGGGTCATGAGGGTCATCAGTGCTTGTAATTTGACTGTATCAGCATTTGGTAAGAGCTTCATATTGCTACCACAGTGAAAAATGAGACTTGGATGCATAAACAGGAAAAAAAGAGAAAAAAAATAGGGAGAGAAATGCAAGACTCCTCAGAATAGATAAACAAATAACCGAATAAATCTCGAGGACATTGGGGTGAGGGCAGGCAACCCCATCAGGGTCAGTACAGGAACAGATAAATCTCAGTTAAAGACGCCAAGCTTCACAACGTCTAACCTCTTCATCAACTCTAATCGGATGGAGGAAAGAGTGCAATGACCCAGCAGACCACAAATGTGAAGACACTCGTCCAAAATTGTAAATCTGTAAACGTGTGGCATCTTGAGGATGGACTGTTTTTGCATTAAAAAGCCAACCCTTTCATATATTTGTAGAATTTACATTTGATTTAGTGTGTTGGTAACACTTTACAATAAGGTTGTATGTATTAATTAACATGAACAAACAATGAACATGTCATTCATTGTTAGTTCATGCACCGATTACCCCCATAGTCCAAACATGCGCTATATGTGAATTGATGTTTCCCAGTACTGGGTTGCAGCTGGATGGGCATTCGCTATGTAAAACATATGCAGAATAAGTTGGCGGTTCATTCCACTGTGGCGAGCCCTGATGAATAAAGAGACTAAGCCGAAGGAAAAGTAATTGTTAGTTCTCGTTAACTCAGTGCATTAGATATGTTCAGTTGTATTTTAAGAATGCATTAGTAAATATTGAACGATTAATAAAGGCTGTATTGTTGATACTTTGTTCATGTTAGTAAATAAATTAACTAATGAATCCTTTAAGTGTGACCATGTTACATTCGGTTACATTATTGAATCTTTAAAAACAGTAATATTTATCAGACCAGTTCACCAGTGGCCTCAAGTTCAGCCTAAGTTTTTACTCCAAGATGTCAACAAGAAAAGTTTGATAATGCGATCCACGATGTACATCGAACTGACATTGTAACATATGAATGAATTACAACTCCAACCTGAAAAAACACGTAGTGGTGTCAACATTATTCCAATTTGAACCTTATTAATGATAAGCATGCGATAACTAAAGAAATGTTGACTTTAACTTTAAATATACAGTTGAAGTCAGAATTATTAGCCCCCCTGTTCATTCTTTTCCCCAATTCCTAAGAGAGAGAAGATTTGTTCAACACATTTCTTAACATAATATTTTTAATAACTCTTTTCTAATAACTGATTTGATCTTTGCCATGATGACAGTAAATAATATTTTACTAGATATTTTTTCACTTCTATAAAGCTTAAAGTGACATTTAAAGGCTTTACCAGGTTAATTGGGTTAACTAGGCAAGTTAGAGTAACTAAGCAAGGTGTTGTATAATGATACAACCATCTCTAGGACCAGTCATCCAGAGACATGGATTCTCCTACCACTGCTATGCTGATGATACCCAGCTATACCTCTCTTTTCAACCTGATGATCCCTCGGTTCCAGCTCGTATCTCAGCCTGCCTGTTGGATATTTCACACTGGATGAAAGATCATCATCTTCAGCTGATCCTCGCAAAAACGGAAATGCTTGTAGTTTCTGCCAACTCGACTCTACACCATAACTTTTCAATCCAGATGGATGGGGCAACCATTACTGCATCCAAAATGGTGAAAAGCCTTGGAGTAACGATTGATGACCAACTAAACTTCTCTGACCACATTTCTAGAACTGATCGATCATGCAGATTCGCACTCTATAACATCAGAAAGATCCGACCCTTCTTATCTGAACATGCAGCTCAACTCCTTGTTCAAGCTCTTGTTCTCTCCAAACTGGATTACTGCAACTCTCTACTAGCTGGGCTTCCAGCTAACTCTATCAAGCCTCTTCAACTGCTCCAGAATGCAGCGGCACGAGTTGTCTTCAATGAACCTAAACGAGCACATGTCACTCCACTTATCTGCTCTCACTTCTGCAGATCTATGTGCCCTCCAGAAACTTGCGTTCTGTGAATGAACGTCGCCTCGTGGTTCCATCCCAAAGAGGGAAGAAATCACTTTCGCGAACCCTCACATTCAATCTGCCCAGTTGGTGGAATGAACTCCCTAACTGCATCAGAACAGCAGAGTCACTCGCTACTTTCAAGAAACGACTAAAAACTCAACTGTTTAGTCTCCACTTCACTTCCTTATCTGCAATTGCCTCTTTGAATATCACACTAACTGTACAAAAAAAAAAAAAAAAAACTAATACTACTAATACTTCCCTTCTTAGACTTTACAGACCTGAAACTTGCCTTTAGTACTTATTCATTGTTGCTCTTAGTTGTGTAAGTTGCTTCCTTGTCCTCATTTGTAAGTCGCTTTGGATAAAAGCGTCTGCTAAATGACTAAATGTAAAAATGTAAATGTAATGATGCTTTGTTCTGTAGACTATCGGAAAAAAAACAGCTTAAAGGGGCTAATAATTTTGTCGCTAAAATGTTTTTTTTTTTAAACAGCTTTTATTCTAGTCGAAATAAAACAAATAAGACTTTCTTCAGAAGAAAACATGTTATCAGACATACAGTGACAATTTCCTTGCTCTGTTAAACATCATTTATGAAATATTTAAAAAAGAAATAAAAATGCAAAGGGGGGACTTCAACTGTATATAAAATGAAAAGTAATTAGCAACTATTTACATGAGTAATTTTTTTCAGATACTCTTTTACTCCTACTCGAGTAACTTTTAAGATTGCTACTTTTACTTGAGTAAAAAAATTCACAAGTACTTGTATTTTTACTTGAGTATATATTTTGCTTTTTTTTTTTACAGTGAATGAATAAATAAATCAACACTAAAAATAGTTGCTGCCTTATATTTTTAAGCTGAATCAAATTAATTAGTCATATCAACTTCCATAACATTAAACTTATGTATAACACCAAGCTGAATCTTCTACAACCTTAAAAGATATGTTAAAACCATTTCTAACTTAATTTATTACGATTAAGTAACTTTGATCTTGATGTTGTGTTTGTTTTATTTATTTATTTATTTTTTCAAATATGGACATTGTTGGGATAATTTTCAATTCAAATTAAATGGAACTTTTTAACAAAACAGGTTTGTCCATATTTGACCCGACGTTGGATATCAAAAACCCAGCATATTTTTAGAGTGAATGAATGAATGAATGAATGAATCATGAATGAATGGATGAACAAATGAATGAACAAATGAATGAATGAATGAACTAACAAATGAACAAATGAATGAATGAATAAATGAATAATGAACAAATAATGCACAAATAAAGAACAAGCAAATTAATGAATGAAGGAATGAACAAATGCATGAATGAATGAATGCATAAATGAGAATGAACGACTTAACGAACAAACTAATCAACAAATGAATGAATGAACGAACAAATAAACAAATGAACGAATAAATGAATGAACGAATTAATGCATGAATGAATGAACGAATAAAAAAGAATAAACAAATTAATGACCAAACAAATGAATGAATGAACAAATGCATGAATGAATGAATGAGTGAGTAAATGAATGAATGATTGAATAAACAAATGAATGAACAAATGAATGAATGAACAAATGCGTGAATGAATGAATGAACAAATAAACAAATAAATGAAGGAATGAACAAATGAATGAATGAATTAATGAATTAGTGAGTAAATGAATGAATGACTGAATAAACAAATGAATGAACAAATGAATGAATGAACAAACAAATGCGTAAATGAATGAATAAACAAATAAACAAATAAATGAAAGAATGAACAAATGCATGAATGAATATATGAGTGAGAATGAAGGACTTAAACAAACTAATCAACAAATGAATGAATGAACGAACAAATAAACAAATGAATGAATAAATGAATGAACTAATTAATGCATGAATGAATGAACGAATAAAAAGGAATAAACAAATTAATGAACAAACAAATGAATGAATAAATGAATGAATGAACAAATGCATGAATGAATGAATGAGTGAGCAAATGAATGAATGACTGAATAAACAAATGAATGAACAAATGAATGAATGAACAAACAAATGCGTGAATGAATGAATGAACAAATAAACAAATGAATGAATGAACGAATTAATAAATGCATGAATAAATGAATGCATTGAAGAATGAATGAATGAATGAATTAATTAATGAATGAATGAATGAAAAAATAATGAACAAACAAATAAATGAATGAACAAATATATGAATGAAAGAATGAGTGAGCAAATTAATAAATGACAGAATAAACAAATAAATGAACAAATGAAGGAATGAAGAAACAAATGCAAGAATGATTGAATGAACAAATGAACAAATAAATGAATGAAGAATGAATGCATAAATGAATGAACGAATAATGCATGAATAAATAAAAGAATGAATGCATGAATGAATGGATAAAAGAACAAATGCATGAATGAATAAACATATGCATGAATGAATAAATGAATGAATAAATTATTTAATTATTGAACGAATAAATGAATGAATGAATGAATGAATGAATGAATGAACAGGCATGAATGAATGAATGAACAAATGAATGAACGATTGAACAAACAATTAAACAAACAAATAAAAGAATGAATGATCAAATGAATAAACGAATTAATGCATGAATGAACAAATTAATGAACAAACAAATGGATGAATGAATAAACAAATGCATGAATTAATAAATGAATGAGTGAGCAAATGAATGAATGACTGAATTAATGAAATAAATAAATGAACGGATAAATGAATTTATAAAAATAAATGACTGCATGAATGAATGAATGAATAAATGAACAAATAATGAACAGACAAATGAATGAATGAATGAATGAATGAATGAATGAATGAATAATTGAATGAATGAATGAATGACCAAATGCATAAATGCATGAATGAATTAATGAATTAATGAATTAATGCACAAACAAATAAATAAATAAATAATGAATGAATGAATGAATGAATGAATAAATGAATGAATTATTAACGAACAAACTAATATTAACTAAAAGTGCTAACAGAAGTCTAATTTAATAGACTAGTAACTTGTCGCTTCATCCAACTGTAGCAAGCATCCATATGTCAGATGCATCTCTGGCTGTGGTTGATAGGGAAGATTAATGCCCATGCAGCTCCAGCCTGTGAAGTGACTGATGAGTGCAGCAACTGGCACACTGACTCCCAGATTGAGGTCAGGGAGTAAACATGACCACATAGCATGGCCTAGGAAATGCAAAGGCCACTGGTTTGCAGGTTAATTTATGGAAGCTCTGACAGTTTGCGACCCATGATTCATGATTTCTGCTTCTGACGTGAAAGGCAGCC
Source organism: Danio rerio (assembly GCF_052040795.2). NCBI lineage: Eukaryota > Metazoa > Chordata > Actinopteri > Cypriniformes > Danionidae > Danio > Danio rerio. Next base: position 52,133,957 of record NC_141036.1, read on the forward strand.
TGCTCCTAAAATGTCCCCATAAACAATCACTCAGGTAACATGAGTGTCCGGCAAAATCTGGTCCTCTTTCTGAAGGCCCAGAGTCTGTTTCAAAGGATTATTTCCCTTTCTTTCTTTTTCTTTCTTTCTTTCTTTCTTTCTTTCTTTCTTTCTTTCTTTCTTTCTTTCTTTCTTTCTTTTTTTCTTTCTTTCTTTCTTTTTCTTTCCTTCTTTCTTTCTTTCTTTCTTTCTATTTAACTGTATTTAAATCTATCTATCTATTTATCTATCTGAGCACCCGGAGGAATCCTACGCCGCGAACACAGGGAGAACATGCCAAGTTCACAGTAAAAGTTACTGTTTATATCTCCCAATTCTGAGTTTATTATCTTGTAAGTCTGAGTTTATATCTTTCATTTTTTAGTTTATCATCTCAGAATTCTGAGTTTATTTCACAATTGTGAGTTTATGTCTCTCATTTTCAGGTTATATCTCTCAATTCTGCATTTATAAATTCTGAATGTATATCTCTTTTATTTCTTTACTTTATATGTCCCAATTCTGAGTTTATCTCTTTATTTTGTGAGTTTGAAAAAAGTCTTTACTATTACTTCTAAGTTTTTACTTGGTTTCTCCCACTTTGTTTATTATCTCAAAATAATTCTGAGTTTTTATTTCTCATTTTTACTGTTTATATCTCCAAATTCTGAGCTTATTATCTTGCAATTTTGAGTTTATATCTTAATTTTTTTTTGCTTATATCTCCTAATTTTTAGTTTATTATCTCACAATTCTGAGTTTAAATCTTTCTTTTTTTTTTGTAGTTTATATCGCCCAATTCTCAGTTTATTTTGCAATTGTGAGTTTATATCTCTCATTTTCAGGTTATTTCTCCCAATTCTGCATTTATAAATTCTGAATTTATATCTTTAGTTTAAATCTCCCAATTCTAATATAATCTGTCTTTCTTTATTAATATCTCCCAATTTTAAGCTACTGTATAACCACCTTTTTTAGTTTATACATCCCTATTCTAAGCTATATCTGTCTTATTGTTTATATCTCCCAAATCTGAGTTTGAAAAAAGTTTATTTATCACAATTATACAGCTCTGGAAACTTAGAGGAAGGAAAAAATCAGAATTTGAAGTAAAGTTTTTTCCTAAAACCTTATTTTTTTCTGTTGGAAATGGCCTTCAATACTCGACAAAGTAAAAACTATAAATGAGCTTTATTTGGAACTGTGATGACCCTTTAAAAATCCTCCATTTCTGTGTCCCGAAATGAACAATAGCATAAACTTTAATAACCTCTAAAGTGCTTTAACTGAACTCCTAATTGAACTGAATGAAATTAGCCAACCTGATTCATCTCATTCATATTTTTAAATGCCATCACTGTGTAGAATTACGCATAATCACCATTTCTTCAAATAACCCCTTTGGTCAGTGTGCCACAGAATGATCTAATAGCCAGTCAAAAGGCTAATTGGAGGACAGGTAGGGTTACATATGCCAACAATTAAGCTGAGCTAAAGGGCAACTTTATGGCCTCTAGCGCTAGAAGTGCCGTGCTAAACAGAGACAACAATAACATCAAGTTCTTTTCTTTCGCATGCTGCTTAATTGGGGGACCATATGTTTTGTGAGTATATCTAAATAATTGATTTTCTCGCATTTTCATTTATTTACCATATACGTCATATTTAAACATGTTTTACCTCGTTGTAAATAATGCTGGCAGTGTTTTGACTGTTTTAATTCTATTGTTTTGCTGTGGGATCAACAGAAAGATGATTGTTTACTCGGCACGTAATGCTGGATAGAGAAAAAGGCATGGCTGTTTAAACTGCTTAATGGCATACTGCACCTACTCACTGAGGGAAATTTCCCACTGTAACTTCAAAATACTTGGACGAAGGTGGAAAATATTAGGCTTAAACTCTTTTTAGGTATTAAAACAATGCATCTCACTCTCAAATACTTGATGTCTCCCATTTTTGGTTTATTACCTCATAATAATTTTGAGTTTATGTTTTTTCTTTTTCTTTTTTGTTTATTCATCCATTCATTTTATTATCAGCTTAGTCCCTTTTTTAATTCGGGGTCGCCACAGCGGAATGAACCGCCAACTTATCCAGCACGTTTTTACGCTGCGGATGCCCTTCTAGCCGCAACCCATCTTTGGGAAACATACACACACTCATACACTACGGACAATTTAGTCTACCCAATTTACCTGTACTGCATGTCTTTGGACTGTGGGGGAACGCAGGGAGAACATGCAAACTCCACACAGAAACGCCTACTGAGCCGAGGTTCGAACCAGCAACCTTCTTGCTGTGATATGACAGCACTACCTACTGTGCCATTGCGTCGCTCTCAATTTTTTGTTCATTATCTCACAATTCTGAGTTTCTATCTTTCTTTCTAGTTTCTTTCTTGTTTATTTTCGCCCAATTCAGAGTTTATTTCACAATTGTGAGTTTATATCAATCGTATTCTAAATTTGAGGCAACATAGTGGCTCAGTGGTTAGCACTGCCACCTCACAGCAAGAAGGTTGCTGGTTCAAGTGCAGGCTGGGCCAAGTGGCATTTCTGTGTGGAGTTTGCATGTTCACTCTGGGTGCTCTGGTTTTCCCCACAGGTGAAGACATGCGGTGAATTGGGCATGTTAAATTGGCAAATGTGTTTTACTGTGTTGTGACTGCGTAAAAAAACACATTATGGAATAGTTGGTGGTTCATTCCGCTGTGGAAACCCCTGATAAATAAGGGAGTAAGCCAAAGGAAAATTAATGAATGAATTTGTTTATGCTGACTAACTAAAAAAAAAAAAAAAAACTTCGCAACTATAAACATTTTTAAAAGGTGGGACTTAATAGTTTTATGTTTAATCCACTTAAATTTGTAAAAATTATTAGGTGAACTTAATCAATTTCTGTTTGGACAACATGAAGGAATTGTGTGGCACCCGGGTTTTTTTTCACAGTGTTACACCCACTATCTTAGGAATTTTTACTATTTAGAAGTTAATGTATATTTTTATTATTCCCATTATATGTCAAAGAAAGTGGTCACAATTTTTGAAAACATTTGCAAAGTAAAAGATTGTTTGTTTTAAAGAACAATGTAAATAATAATAATAATAATAATAATAATAATAATAATAATAGGGGTGGCACAGTGGTTAGCACTGTCACCTCACAACAAGCAGGATGCTGGTTTGATTCCTGGCTGGACCAGTTGCCATTTCTGTGCGGAGTTTGCATGTTCTTCCCATGTTGATGTGGGTTTCCTTCAGTTTTAACACCTTAAAGCTAGGTAGAGTGGAAACATTTCTTACAGAATAAAAAAAAAAAAAAAAAAAAAACACAGTTCTTTCATGTTGTCCCAACACAAATAAATTAAGTTAATCGTTTTTACAGCTAGGTTGTCCCCCCCCCACCCCCCTTAATGATTAAAAAGTCAAAGGATTACATTAAATTACATTATATAGCCAAAGCAGATTACAGTTTTTCTCACAACACTATTCACATTTGCACAATATTTAATGCATTTTTTAAACAATTACTACAAACTGCAAAACCTAGTTGATGACCTGCAAAAGTGTGTCGCTTGCTCAAAATTAATCGCTCATTCCTCAAAAGCAAGTATTCATGTCAATGAAAGTATCATCAAGATGAATAGTCCTGACACCATTGTTTTGATCAGGATAGTGAAATGCCTTTGTCATGTTTTCATTATGACAGTCTACTTACAGTTTTTGTAAGTTTTTTCCAATGAAAAAAAGTCAGATTTTGCTGACCCGTGCTGAAATTGCTCAAGACAGTAATATATACTATTTGCACAGCATTTGAAAACTACAGTAAAGTTAGATATCACTACATTTAGTGAAGTGTCTGAGTACAAGACACTGAATATGTATGTTTCACATGTTTACTGCATTTGCTCTTTACAATTCTAATTTATTGACAGCATTGTGCAACAGAATAAACACACCCTTATTTACCACAAACATAAACTCCCTTTGGGTAGAGCTGTGCACAACTGTAAACAATACTGCAGTACTTGTTGGAACTGAACATACAACAAACATACACAGGTCTGTAAATCATTCATCAAATTGTTCAATTTAGAAGACATTTTCAGAAAAAAAAAAGATTTTAAATTATAAAATTTACTTAAAAGATTTTGAAAACTAGTACAACATTTTTGTATGTAATGACTCAAGTAATGAAATGAGGTCTTAGGTTTTATAGGGAATGACTATTCAGCATTAACAAGTTTACTTAATTTTGACTGACATGACATGAGCAAATGATAATGTTATAAAACAGCAGAGAGTTTTATCAAAGCAATTGATGCATGTCCAATTTGTTTGAAGGAGAAACTGCTACTATGATGTGCACAAATGACTAATTGTTTTGACAAATGCATAAAGTGTTTTGCAGATGTAAAGAGTGTTGTGAGAAATGCACCAACTTGTCTGAAAAAAACTGTAATCCACTGTAAAACCCAACAGTCAACATTATCAACTGAACTGAGTGTAGTTAACTCAAAATTGACTGAAAGTTAATTCTACTCATTTGAAAAGAGTTTTGAACTCAGTTTCGAAGGTAATGAGTTGATTAAATACCTCACTACTTCAGTTTAAATGGATAAAGTTCACAGTACTCGTATAGATTAGTTTTTTTTTTTTACTCAAATGGTTTGTTGCAATTGGGTTCCTCAAATGGTTTGGGTTACCTTAAATTATTGGGTTTTACAGTCTACTAAAGACATTTGCAATGTATTTGTGCAGAAATGGTAAAACAGACGCACAGTTTAACTGCAAATAAACAAGGTTTTAAATTGTAACAGTAGTTAGTTAGTTCACTGTCTTTTACACTTCCTCACAGCTTTTAGGTGTAATGGTAAAAGGCAGTACATGCTGCTGTAATTTACACTGTGGCCTTTTGTGCATTAACAGCTTCCCAATATGCTCATTACAGACCAAACTAACAGAAGCAAAGACTCCTGCGAGGAGCCTTTGTCAAATGGTGTGAACGGCAACACCAAACGACACACTAATGAAAACAAGGTTACTAACATGCCAGTTAAATCCATCATTCTCCCTTTCTCTCAAAGTAAACATCTTATTTTGTTGTTGTTGTTTTCAAATACATTTAAAATTTTTATGTCCTTTTAAAAGTTTGATGCAAAGCTATTTGGGGTACTATATAAGTTTTTTTTATGCAATTAATCTACAATTATTGATTAATTAAATATGATATTTTTCTGTTTGTATGTTTGGGAAGAACTTTTCTGAGGAGAGTAAATAAGTGTCAAACATTCTGTCAAGTCAAACATTCAGTCAAGTCTGCCTTTTAATTGATACTTTGATTGATTAATTTAAATAATCTTATTTGAAGCTATTTAAAACTATCAAATATAATAATTATCATATGTTCATTTATTCATTTTTTTTTCAGCTTAGTCCATTTTTTAATCCGGGGTCGCCACAGCGGAATGTACTTATCCAGCACGTTTTTATGCAACAGATACCCTTCCAGCCGCAACCCATATCTGGTAAACATCCACACACACTCATTCACACACAGACAATTTAGCCTACCCAATTCACCTGTACCGCATGTCTTCGGACTGTGGGGGAAACTGGAGCACCCGGTGGAAACCCACGCGAACGCAGGGAGAACATGCAAACTCCACACAGAAACGCCTACTGACCCAGCCGAGGCTCGAACCAGCAACCTTCTTGCTGTGAGGCGACAGCACTACTTACTGCGCCACTGCGTTGCCAATTATCATATTTTAATGGTTAATAAATTCAAAGAGTATGGTCCATGTGTATAATTTTGTCAACTGAGTATATTTAAATGATGTGATATTAAAATGATTGGTTATAATTTCAAGTTTCAAACAATTCAATGCTTCCAACTGTATGCTTGTGTGTATAGTATACAGTTTAATATGCTGACTTATTGTTTGTTACATATGTAAACAACTTAAAACCCAATAGTTCACCTAAGGAACGTCATTTTTGTTTTGTAGTTTTCATATACATTTATACACTTTTAAATGTTTGATGCAAAACTATTTGGAGAACTGTATGAGTCACTTTTATTTCTGAATCCAATTAATCTGGAATTATTGAATTATTCTGTTTGTATGTTTGGGAAGAATTTCTCCCAGGGGTGTAAACAAGTGTCAAACATTGTGTCGTTTGAGAGTTTAGTTTAAGTCTTTTTATTGATTGAGTGATTTAAATAATTTAATAATTAAATAATTAATTAATTATTAATTAATTATAATAAAATAATTTGAAGCAATTTAAAACTGTCTAATATATATATATATATATATATATATATATATATATATATATATATATATATATATATATATATATATATATATATATATATATATATATATATATTATCAGTCAGTTTAGGTCACAATTCATGCTAACTACTAGCTTATTACCTGCCTATTGTTAAGATATGAACTGTTCCTACTTATAAAGTATGATTTTATTCTGCATCCCTATTCCTACCAAAAACTTAAACCCAACTTCTACCTTACTAACTATTAATAAGCAGCTAATTAGTAGTTTGTTAAGCTAGTTGTGTTAGTTAATGGTTTGTTAATACTGTGAATTGTGACCTAAACTAAAGTGTTACCAATGATCATATTTCTAAATTCAGAGAGTAAGACCTATGTATATTTTTGTCAAATGAGTACATTTAAATCATGTTATATTAAAATTATTGGTTAAAATTTCATGTTTCGAACAATTCAACAATTCAAACTGTGTGCTTGTGTGTGTACAATATCAAGTTTAATATGCTTAATTATCAAACTTTAGCTTTTTGAACAACTTAAAACTTAATAGTTCACTTAAGGAACGTCATTTTTTGTTTGTAGTTTTTTTATTTAAATGTTTTATGCACTTTTAAACGTGTGATGCAAAGCTATTTGGAGTACTGTATACGTCCATTTTTTAATACAGTTAATCTGGAATTATCGATTAAATAAATTTGAGATTTTTATGTTTGGGAGGATTTTTTTTTCTGAGAGAGTAAAGTGTCAAACGTTGTGTAGTTTGAATGTTTAGTTTAAGTCTTTCCTTTTTAATTAATCTTTTGATTGACTGAGTGTTTTAAATAATCTTATTTAAACATATCATATATAATAATTATCGTATTAATGATGGTTAATAAATATGATCAATGTGCACAATTTGGTCAAATAACTATACTTAAATGATGTGATATTAAAACGATTGGTTATAATTTTAAGTTTCAAACAACTCAATGCTTTATGCTCAGGTGTAAATCCCCAAAAGTGAGTGCTGGCTAACAGGTTAACCGGTTAGTAATATATTATATTAATATATTATACAAACATGCTGAATTATTAAACTTTAGATTTTTGAACAACTTAAAACTTAATAGTTCACTTAAGCAACCCCATTTTTATTTTGTAGGTTTTCATATACATTTAAACATTTTATGCACTTTTAAAAGTGTGATGCAAAGCTATTTGGAAATCTGTATACAGATTAATATGCAGACTCATCAAATGTTACATTTTCAAATAACTCAAAACTTAATAGTTCACGTTTTTGCCCTGGTAAATAATAATCAGTAAAAAAAAATCAGTGTTAATGTCTTCTTTAATATTTCCTGAGCTTGTCTCTGCTTGAGACTGTTAAACAATTCACATTAATTGTGCAAGAGCTGCGCCTTTGTCCAATTGGACAAAGACTTTTTTCTATCACCTCCACTGACCAGTTGAAGAGATTATCGTATTTATGCCCCGCCCTGCTCTGAGGCGTCACATACTAATATGGTCACTATGTCCTTATATGCAGTGTGGTGGGAGGAGCTGCTGTAACCACGGCTGTTTAGTGTCACTTTCACCGAATTCTTAACTACGGTTCTCAGAGATGAATCGGACAGCTGGCTGGTGAAACACATTGCATCTCCTCTAGTAAACACAACCTACATGTTTTGACGGATTATTAAATAGCTTTCCTGGTATAGCTGCAAAAGAACTGTGTGATACGGAACGAACTTTCAGCTCATTTTCGTTGTATTTACACGTTTATTTGCTTCTCCACAACAGCATTTCGCGTGCGCTCTTGTTTGGACGGAGATTGCGATCAGATATCGTATCTGTGAGGCTGTTGGAAAACGCTCTTATCTATTTTGCGTTCAGTTCTTTCATAAAGACTCATCCAATCGTGATTTATCTGATAATTAAAGCAAAACTTCACACACGTGGGATTTCGGAGAAGATCGTGAAGTTTCAAGCCGATGGTCTTCTCGTGACGCGAACTGTCGGACATTCTCACTCAATATTGACAGTAGTTTTGAGGATTTCCCAAGCAATAATTATGCCACCGTCTTGTCTACGTTGTTTTAAATATTCCAAAACTTGTTTTGAGTAGAGAAAACTTTCACTCCATAGTTTTATTTTTTATTTTATTACCTAGAAAGATCTCCGAAGCGGGAAGCGCCGCGCGCCTCGTCTGGATCTCTTGAACTCTCCTCCCCGCTTTAAGGAGTCGCATTGTATCGGTTGCTATCACAAAAGTGTCGCGGGATAGCATGGCAATGGTAGTAAATCAGTGGCAAGAAAACATTTCGGCTGATCCCGGCTCCCAGCTGCAAATGTGCAGTCAGGAGCCCGGCGGGACACCGGGAACTCCCTCTGGGTCAACCCCGGGCAACGATGCGCTCTCCGGGGACAAAATTCCCAATGTGGACTGCATGGTGTGCGGGGACAAATCCAGCGGTAAACACTACGGCCAGTTTACCTGCGAGGGCTGCAAGAGCTTCTTCAAGCGCTCGGTGAGACGGAACCTGAGTTACACCTGCCGGGGAAACCGGGACTGTCCCATTGACCAGCACCATCGGAACCAGTGCCAATACTGCCGGCTCAAGAAGTGCTTGAAAGTCGGAATGAGGAGAGAGGGTAAGATATTACAGTGTTTAACTGCATGCATTTGACTTAAAGCTACACGAGATAAACAATACTCGCACCCGTTCATTTTTGAACAGTGACAACTGAATATTTGGTCTGAAATCGCAAGCATGACTTGAAAACAGTATAAGCACTATTTAATTGACTGTGAACAATGATGAACATTGATAGTCATTGGCTGCTAATATAATTTCCCTATTTAGACCTTGCAAATAATACTTTTACAAAATTATATTAAGGAGAAAGTCCGAATGTGCGAATATAACCAACTTTACCTCAGTAGACAAATTGAGGTAAAGTTGGTTATATATTCTCACATTAGTTAATTTTTGAACAATGTCAACTTGTGACATGATACTTTGAATATTTGGTCTGAAATCGCATGTAAGTCTACGACTTGAAAACAACATTAGCACTTATTTAATTGACGCGGAACAATATTGTACCATACTTTGATGGCTACTGATATGATGTCTCTGTTTAGAATTTGCAAAGAATACTTTTATGAAGTGATATTGTTAAGGGGAAAGTCAGAATGTGCGATTACAAAACCAACTTTACCTCAAGAAATTGAGATAAAGTTAGTTATATGTTCTCACATTGGTTCATTTTTGAACAATGTCAACTTGTGACGCGACTTTGAATATTTGGTCTGAAATCGCATCTAAGTCTATGACTTGAAAACAACATTAACATTATTTAATCGACAGTGAGTAATGTTGTACCTACTTTGATGGCTACTAATATGATATCCCTGTTTAGAATTAGCAAAGAATATTATATTATAGGGAGAAAGTCCGAATGTGCCTCAATGCTTTACCTCAACTTTATGGAAGTGATCAGAAATGTGGCGGTGAAACTGCGAGGCGTTACACAAAGTGTACTAAAACAAATTAATATTGGTGCATTAGCGGGTCTTTAGCTTAAAAGTCTCCTCTAATCAGGTTTTATAAGGATCTTGGGGTTTTTTTGTGCGAAGATTTGAAGAGTTCTCGTCTCATTACATGTTTTACATCTCAGTTTTGCTTTCTGGACTTGAAGTAGCATGAAGCAGAAGGTTTTCCAAAGAAGTATAAAAATTTAATTTTCAATAATGCAGCTATTTTCTAAAAAACAGAAAATTAACCATTAATTGATCTATTTTAAACTGAATATTTTGGTAATTGTTATTTAGTCTGAAACAAATCTTGATGTCTGAGGTAACAGATATCAAATTACCAGGGTGTTTTTGTTAACAACAACAGATTTAACCATAATGTTTTGGTGGAAAGTGTAGTTATCATGGAAAATATTTGTGAGTGACCCCCACACTAAAACCTCAAACTAAAACATTTTCTTTACTGTAGAATTGAAGGGGAAATAGTTGTTTGCTTGTATAATAAAGTGGTGATTAATTAATGCAACTTTTTCCACAATATTCCTGAAAGATAAAATTTTTAAAGTTTCTTTTAGAAGGGATTTAAAGTTCCTCAAATGGTGTATTAAACGTTTTTATGCAACAAATTGTAAAAAAAATAAACATAAAATCCATAAAAATAAAGTTTAATGACCTACGGAATAACCAGGGGTGGTAATATTAAAATTTTCCCTCAAGCCTCTGTGATTTAATGCTCACTGCTACAACAATTTATTTTAATAATGTATTTAATAAATGTTTAGATTAAATTAATCTTGACTATGAGAAGAGAAAAAATATTTCTAAGCAAGAACTTTCCTTGCTTTCTGATAAGGAATCTTTAGAAATGGTCAATCTGAAAGTTGAAATAACTAAGATTTTTTTTTTTTAACTGAAGTGCATATAGGTTGTCTATTTTGTAGCTGATTATGAAAACTCAGCAAAGTCCCTCATTCATTTGGTTTATGAAAATGGCTGGAGGGAAAATTGATCTAGTCATGCCTTCAGACTAAAAGAACATTGAGTCTCCTGATTCTCTTGTCTGTTGACCTTTGATGTGAATATGAGCTATATCTGCATACGAGAAGACATTTTCAGTGATGAATATGGGGCCAGAAGGTATATTTCCTCTTTTATAAAAATGCATTTCTGTCAAAGTAATGTAAAGATCTTATTGTATTGGTTTATTTAGGCATTTTCCAGTCATTTATAGTAGTTGACTGGCAAAAATATGAATTAAAAACAACATCTGTTGGTAATTCGTAACTTCTAATTCATATAGAAGTGAGGGCCAAGTATCATAAATGAAAGTTATAATATAAGAGACGAAATTCCAAGTACTAGTTATTGATTGAACTTTAGGTTATGTTTGAATTACGTTTTTTTGTCTGTCATAATTGGTTTGCACTTGTAATAAAAAGCACATAATGTAAAAATGCTGGACCAATTTGGACAAACCCAAAAGATATAGGTTAAACATGTCCTTTAAATTTAATTAAACAAGTAACCCAATGTAGCGCTTTCACCTCACAGCAAGAAGGTCATTGGTTCGAGCCTCGACTGGGTCAGTTCTGTGTGCAGTTTGCATGTCCACCCCGGGTTCACGTGGGTTTCCTCCGAGTGCTCCGTTTTCCCCCACAGTCCAAAGACATGCAGTATAGGTAAATTGGGTAAGCTAAAGTGTCAGTAGTGTATGTGTGTGAGTGAGAATGTATGGGTGTTTACGAGTACTGAGTTGCAGTTGAAAGGGAATCAGCTGCGTAAAAAACATACGCTGCATAAGTTGGTGGTTCATTCCGCTGTGGCAAGCCCTAATTAATAAAGGGACTAAGCCGAAAATAAAATGAATTAATGAAAGTAACCCAATGTTGGGTTTCTTTATATGTGAGCCAACATTGAGTAAATACACCCCTGCGTTTTTTTAAAGTGCAGGTTTTATCATTTGTGACAGGTTACCCCATATAGCGTGAACCATTTAATCATTGAAAACATTTAGAAATAGCATTGTTCATATTTCCTTGGCCTTTTTTTGACAGTGCCTTTACTTTGTGTTGCACCTTGTGAAAACATCCTCTGCCTCAAGAGACATGTTAAGACTTTTACCTTTACCTGTCGACATGCTTTCACGTAAATCAATAATATATATTTTTCCTCACTCTTTAAGCCTATCAGGTTGTATTGCATTTGTAAAGACAGAATAGATATAGACAGGAACACATGCGGCTCCGCTTCTTCTTTTCATTCATAAATTATGTCTCCTCTGAATTATGCAATTCAGTCACTTGCAAAGAGAAGCACCGTGTACCGAGCTATTACAGTTATAACACAGCAGGGACCAAACAAACAAAACACTTACAGTAGCTCACACACTTTAGTCACTGTGCATGAGGTTTATCATTAACATGTCTAGTTGATCTATCAGTTGAAGTCAAAATGATTAGCCTCCTGTAAAATTTAAATGTAGTAAAAATATTTCCTAATTGTTGCTTAAAGGTTTAAAAAAAATTTTTTTTCAACGCACTTTTAAACATAATAGTTTTAATTGGGATGTCTCGAACAGATTTGTTGCCCACAAGTCTAAGTAGTTTAATTTTGAGTATCTACCGATACCGAAATCTGATCTGATACTTCTATAATACATTAAAAAGGATAAAAAAAAGAGCGATGAAACACATCTAGGATAGAGTCAATCCGTTGAGTGGTAAGGCTTAGTAGAGACATGGAAGCTACAGATGAACTTCATGTGTCTGTGATGAACGAAACTTGGGGTCCATCATATAACAGGACAAGTAGTTTGTCAGAAATATTCTTTTAAAGGGCAGGCAGAGCTTTTTCAGTGGAATAGTGGCAAGATGGCATTGCAAATCGAGGTTCTACATTTGTTTAAGAGGTGTCTTATCAGGTTTGTTTTGTTTAATGTAGCCTTTTCCTTTCCACCTCTTGCAATGCCAAGTTTACATATCTCACAATGTTGGCAATGGCAATGTTGTCTTCATCAACCTTATAATATCGCCAGACTGCAGACATACTCGCGCTTTCCGCTTCAAGTTGCTTCCGTGTTCTACTTTGCCAGCATTTAACCAATAGTGTCTCTGCAACAAAGTGATGTCATGCCGTACGCATTGCTGTTTCTGTGTGAAGTCAAGAACGAGGCCTAACTCTGTACCACCACATAACTATAGATGTGTATATATATTTATATAAATATTTATTTATTCGAGTCCTGATTGGGAGGAAACGTTCGATTCCGATCGAGTCTAAAACAGCATGATCGGAAATTGGGTCCAATCACGTAATCAGATCTGGACATCCCTAAGTTTTAATTACTAGTTTCATTTCATAAAGTGTCTTTGCCATGATAACAAAACATATAATTTAACTAGTTAGTTTGCAACTTACTAGTATTTAGTTGTAGGGAATTTTAAAGACTTAACTAGGTTATTATGTTAATGTTAAAGTTATTGGATAAAAGTGCCTTGTTATGTATCGAAAATATAAATATTGTTCTTTAAATTGTTAAAAAAAATTAAAACTGCTTATATTCTAGGCAAACTAAAATAAATAATAGGAATATATATATATATATATATATATATATATATATATATATATATATATATATATATATATATATATATATAAGAATTACTCTGAAAATCTCCTTGCTCTGTGAAATTTCGTTTGTGAAATATTTTTTAAAAAGAATAGAAATTTCACTAATAATTTGGACTTCAACTTTATATTAAAGCTCTCAGGCTTTGATACATAATATTTTAAAAGGCATTATAGACTTCTAATTGCAATTGCATTTTGGTCTTTAGTAGAGATGTAACGATTCACCGTGAGCTGGTAGAATATCGATTAAAATATGTGACGATACAAACCGCTAAAAACGTTAAACGAATTGTGATTAAAAAAATTTAACAGGGGGGCGCTGTGTTTACAGGTGCAAACTAGCTTTACCTGCACATTAGCGGCGAGCAAAAGGAGGTGCGGTTTCGAAACCCATTTCTACAGTGACACCTACTGGTCATTTATGTATTGCACTGGAACAGCTTCAGCAAAGAAAAAGTTTAAATTTAGGTTTTAAACTCCACGTCGTAGAGTTTCTTTTTTCGAAGTGATTTAGTGGAGCGGTGAGAGTTCCTGACTAGCATGCAGAGATAAAGAGTTCGAACCCAGGGTGATGCAGCTATAGATGTTAGGTTTAAAATGCTCTGTTCTTGCATTGTGTTTTTTTTTAAACATTGGCCTGACATCCGAATGAACACTTTGTGAATAAATATGTCTTGTTTTGGTCATAAAACAGTGTTGTTAATAAATTTCCCATTTATTATATTTTATTAACGTCTACCCCAACCCTAAACCCAACCATCACAGTACTGTAAAAATATTAATTATTGTTATACAGTTTTACAAAAATGATGCTAGATTGATGTAACATTATTAAAATACATAAAATCATAAATCCGGAGTATTCGTACAAGTCGGGATTTGGACCCAAAGCTATTTGCAGCACAGTATTAATGTGCACACGCACGGTCAACAAGGCTATATGAGACAGTTTTGCTCTGAGCATGTCAGTCAAACGCAGATTCGCCAGGTCTCTAAACGCCTCTGAAAGGATCGATGCTTTGAATCGCTTTAGTCACATGACCTGGGTGTTTCGGATCAAGCTTTAGTGCAGTGTTTTGAAACACTTGCACGTCGGGATCGAAACATCAGTTTTACGTCAGCCATCCCTTGTAAAATGACAGTGGTGAAGTGTGCCAAACACAAACTGTGTGCAAATACTACAAATAGACGTTTACTTACACAACAGAACAACGAATATGATGCATATAAACCATCAGCACAGTAAAAAACTACTGTCACAGACGTCTATACAAACACAAAAAAACAACTATTAATGAGCCAAACCACGCGGACCTGATGATTTGCAGCGCTGCTTACTCTGACGAGCGCTACAGCTTTATAGCGAAAGTGTGAAGATGTTTTTCAGACTGAAAGAGAAAGTTATACAGTTTTTAGACTCTTTTTAGCCTCTCCTTTTCATTTTAGTTTATGCATATTTTAATAATTTGATTTTTATTATTGAATATTGACAATTTTTTAAGATCATCTCTTCGTAAGTGTATCACACTGATACTATTATACAAGTAATATTAATTATTCACCTTCATAATCATGTCTCTATCCCACTACATAATTAATAATTTTAATTAAAAATAATTAAATTAAATTAATTAAAAATTAATAATATCAGTTTTTTTATGCCAGTGGCCAGTCCCCTGGAGCAGAGAGCCTATTGACTACATCTGTACACACTGCTCTCTGCTTTAGGAAAGGCTTTCCTCTCCACACCAGCCATCTCAGGCCCTGGTGACCTCAGCGTATGCCAGAAAACAGAGATATACTGATATTTCTTTTTAAAAATGTAAAATCCCAGCACAGTCACAGTTTTAGTGTGTGTATATTAGTCTTCTTTAGATTGTATTATTATTATTATATATTTTTTATTTATTTGTTTTTAAAATAGCAAATTAGTTATGGCAGAAAATACATTTTTTTTTTGTCAAAAATGTGCAGCGTTTAAGAAAAAAAAGAAAGGGATCTTTACCTTTATTTCTTTCAAATAATTTTGTTAAAAAAAACTGTGACTAAATGGTGAATCATGAGATTAGTATCGTGAAAAGTATCGAATGGTGAATCGGGTAATCGTTACTTCCCAAGCCTTAGTATCATGTCTGAGACTCTCAATATTTTAACTGAAGCAATCATAATTGTCTTTTATGCATGCATGGGTTAATATGATTCAATATGTTGGCACCTGGTCATTGTAGGTTCATGTAATCCTGCTAATTATTTGTCTCTGATAAGTTCTTGTAATCCTTGAGAGTGATATAGATAAACAGATTTGGTGGTGTGCTGGCCGTGACGAATGGGCTCAAGCACAAGACTCCAAGATAACATTCCTATCTCAGATAGGAATATTAATGCATCAATGCAAAGACTGAAGCAAGAAACATCCTTTATGTGTCTTTGATCATGATAAGATGAACGCTAGTCTGATCAAATGTTTAAAATGCTCTCACATAATCAGACTGATAATGCTTTTAGACCATCGGCAGCCTTGAAATTGGTGAACTTCGGCATAGTTTCTGCTTGTATTTGATGAGGTCAAATGTGTCTAGCTGTAAGGTTCTTTGTGTTGTGCAGCGCTCAGAAATCCCACTCTCTCCTCCTACGTGTGCATCACATGTGTTCGGTAATGAATGGGACAGAATCACGCTGCCGGCGGCTACAGAGACCCTCACATACGCATGTACTGTACTTTTCAGTGCAGATTGTAGACAACAGAACGTGACCGTCTCTATTTAAAAAAAGATAGTTTTATAGTCCACATGAGAACCTTCTATGTGGAAGCACAGAAGAAACATTTTTAAGGCACAATATGTAATATTTTGTTACAATTAAAATATCGAAAGAACACTAGAAGATTCACTTTCTTTCAGCTCAGTCCCTTATTAATAAGTGGTCTCCACAGTGGAATGAACTGCCAACTATTCCGGCATATGTTTTACACAGCTGATGCCCTCCCAGCTACAACTTGGCACTGGCGAACATTCATACACTCTCGCCATCACAGACTACGAGCAATTTAGTTCATCCAATTGTGCATGTGTTTAGACTGTGGGGAAAACCGAAGCACCCGAAGGATACCCACACCAACATGAGGACAGAAATGCCAACTGGCCTAGACAGTGCTAACCACTGAGCCGCCCAAGACTAGAACAGTTTTATACAGTATATTTAGCTGACTTGTGTACTTACATCATCGCAAATGTTTTATATGCTTTGAATCCAGAGAAATATCCATCATGTCAAGATGGCATCATGCTTATAATGTCAACCCTTGATTTCTGGTTTGCTTTTGTAGAAAACAGGGAAACACCAACCATTTTTTAATATGTTGTGCTTTGAACAGACTGCACAGAACAGCATTAAACAAAAACTTAAAATGTATTTAGTACTATTCATATAGACTATTTTGAGGTATGTAAACAAAGCTGCAGTCCTAACGTATTTCCTGTTTTACATTTTTAATTTTTATAGCTTCAGAGAAACCAAAAAGAGCCAAATATTAATAAACAATGACATGAAAGCTGTTTTAACATTACGTTATGATTAATTGCCTCTTCTTACAGTTCTGAAATAGTTTGATAACAAGCAGGAAATGTTCATGGACCAATGACATGACCACATTGAAATAATCTATACTAAATACCTCAAGTGCAGGCCTGTGGCATAAAGCTCTGCTGCTTTCAGCCTTACTCTGCTTCATGCTGCCATGATAAGCGTTGAAAACTTTATTCATTCGTTTGCAAAAGTCCCATATGATGTATAGAAGACCCACAATTCCACACTCAGTCACTGTGTCTTTAAACTACACCTTTGTTTGTTGTGAATATGCACCCTCTAGTGGCGAAAATTGCATACTGTGCTCAAATGTATTTTCCCCTCTGGATAAAACATTGGTTTGCATTGTACATTTTCTTTAAAAAAACAAAAACTGAGGAAGAACCATAGAGGAACCATTTTTGGTTGCTAAAATAATCTTTTATAGTCATTTTCCACACACGCTAGAGTGGGATTTGTCCGTTCTTGAACCATTCTGTGCATTTCCAATTGCAGAAAATGAGTTTTCAGGAGGTAAAGATTGGTTTGTGAGTCAAGTCCAGTCTTAAAAGTTTGAGTATTGTAGTAATTTTAGATCGCTACATTGCTTTACATGAGCAACATGGTGGCTCAGTGGTAGCACTGTCCCCTCACTGCAAGAAAGACACTGGTTCGAGTCCCGGCTGTCAGTTGGCGTTTGTGTGGAGTTTGCATGTTCTCCCCGTGTTAGTGTGGGTTCTCTCTGGGTGCTCGGGTTTCCCCCACAGTCCATAGACATGTGCTATAGGTGAATTAGATTAACTAAATTGGCTGTGTGTGTTTAAATGAGCGTGAATGGATGTTTCCCAGTACTGGGTTGCAGCTGGAAGGGCATCTGCTGTGTAATACATGAATAAGCTAAATAAGTTGGCAGTTCATTCCGCTGTGGCGACCCCTAATGAATAAAGGGACTAAGCAAAATGAATGTTACTTTGCATGTCTAAAGCTGTGCTCAGTTATCTAGAATGACTCCCAGTACTGTGAACAACAGGACAGAAGTGCCAGACTACCTGTAGAAACACAGAGATGTGCAATGATTTAAATGGGTTATATTGAGGAACAGCATGTCATCACTCCTTCCACATGAATGGTTCTTGATAACCTTTAAATTGCCTGGCTGAGAACAGGCTCTGGCTATAGGACAGGAACTATTATGGTGGAAAAGTTGTATTGGGGAACAGTTTCTACAGAACCATGTTTTCTTAAGTGTGAAGAACATTTTAATAATTCAAGAAATTATAAAGGTTTCTTAATAATTTTTTAAAGGTTTCTTCTAAATGACTATGTTCTAACCTGTACTGGAACTACATGGTAAAAATGCTAAATAATAAACGAATCAATTAAGTTAACTTAAGTGTTTTTACAAATTTGTGGGCTGAACATAAACCAATTAAGTTGTCCCCCCCAAAAAACTAAATAATTGTGTCGTTTTATTTCATTTTAAATAAGTAGTTTGAACAAGCAGCAATATATATATATATATATATATATATATATATATATATATATATATATATATATATATATATATATATATATTTATTTAATGACTTAACTAAGTAAGGTGAATTATTCAAGTCACTGGTCAAGATTGGTTTGTTTAGTAGCCAATCAAAAATTCAAATTCTTAAAAATATTGTTTAACTTTTTTGTATTCTAGAGAAACTAACTAGAAAGACTTTCTCTAGAAGAAAGGAAATTCTGTGAAAAATGTCCTTGCTCTGTTAAACATGACTGTTGTAAAAACAATAATGCCACAGAAGAATAATTTTTGGTTCTACTTAGAACCTTTTAGTGAACAATTCTTGAAAAAAAATTTTGTGGTATAAAGAATATTTTAAAAACCAAAATGAACATTGTCTATTATAATGTAAATGTTCCCTAAATGGTGGCGATTCACTCCTCTGTGGCGACACCTGATTAATAAAGTGACTAAGCCATAAAGAAAATGAATGAATGGATAGATGGTTCTTGAATAACCATGATAATCCATAGAACATATTTGATTCAGTTATAGAGCTTGTTTAGATAATGTTTGAATAAGTCTAAAAATCAAAACCATAAAGAACCTTTTTCAGCAGAAAGTTCCAGAGATATTAGCGGTTCTTAATGGAATCAGAGATTTAAGTTTAAAAGTCAACTTTTATTTTAGGTGTAAATGTGAGTGAGCAATCCTTTACTCTTCAAAATAAAGGTTTTGGGCTCTATTTTAAAGATCTAAGTGCAAAGTCTAAAGCGCATGGCACAAAAGATTGAAGGGCATGTCTGAATCCAACTGCTATTTTAAGAATGGAAAAATACACTCTGCGCCCTGGCACATGGTCTAACAGGGTTGTGCTTATTCTATGTTTTGGGAATAACGTGCATTGAACCAATTAAGAGTCTCATCTCCCATTCCCTTTAGGAGTCAGTTGTATCACGCCATGGTGCATTTGCTATTTACATGGTAAACTTTGTAAGTGGAAAAACTGAACGCTTCACTAGCGAGAAAAGAGTTAAACAGACCATCTGCAACTTGAGGATAAAGAACGAGCCTCCTCCATTTGGCGTCTTTACTTTCTCTTTACTTTACTTTTACTCTTCACTCCTTTACTTTCGTGTATAAGGAAACGCTGTTGTACACACTCCACTGAAGACATCCTTTAGCCTACATATTTAATTTTGTTTAAGCACAACTATTTGTTTCTAAAACTAAAAGATATTTGTAAATATATTTACATAGTGCCGTACATACTGCTTGTATTAAGCAATGTGTAAGCAAAGCAAACATCTAACGCACTCTGCGCTGGACTTTAGACCTGCTTTTAGCTGGTCAATTGCGCAGTCTATTTCGGTTCCTCAAAATAGCAACGCACCAACAATGCGCCTTTACACACTTCCTTTCTAGACTGGCACACCCATGAGTCCACAAAGTGGTGCTCACTAAAAGATTCTTAGTCTCGCCAAAAATAGTTCTTTTAAGGCAGGGGTGTCCAAACTCAGTCCTGGAAAAGCCTAGTAAGAGCTTGATTAGGTAGCCCAGGTGTGTCTGATTGGGGTTGGAACTAAACTTTGCAGGACACCGGCCCTCCAGGACCGAGTTTAGACACCCCTGTTTTAAGGCATTTCTGCATAAACACTCTTTTTAGGAGTGCCACAGCGACACATTGATGTAAAGAAGCTGAAATGCTTGAGCGGCAGGACTGAGCTAGTGTGTTCATGTCTCGGTCTCGGAGCTGATCTTCCTCCTAGCGTTCCTCTTCATCATCGCTCTACCTGTTTTTACACCTCACGGCTGCTCTTGACATGACTGACATTCCAGCTTGACAAAGGGCTCCTCTGATTGAAAGAAAGCAGTGTGATTGCCTTGTCAGTTCCACAGGCTTCTGCAAGTACGTGCGTCTGCTGGAATGTTCCATGCGCAAGGCTGTGACCTTTGACAAAACCAGAAAACGACCAGTACAGACTGACATTCATATGAAGAAAGGCTAGCACTCAAAATATCATTGACTTCAGTCATGTCTAAAGACCAGCATGCGTAGAGAGACTTCAGGGTGGGCTTTACTGACCAGGCGACAGTAAAATGATAATAAAATAATATCATATAGAATATATACAGCATGAATGAGTACATATATACATAACACTTATTTGAAAGAATACTTCCTATAGGATGCTATACAGTATATGTTAGATTCGATTTTTCAGTAGTCAAAAAGAGGAAAAAACAACAAGAACTCAAGTTTGTTTATATTGATTTATGAATATCCTGAACCAGTGAATCCCTCCATTTTATTACTGAGCGATGATTCTACGTTAAACCTCACCGAAAAGCTACGAAAAGCTGTTTGGCTGGCTGGCTTAACTTTTGCTAAAAAACTACTAGCCCAACATTGGCTACCTCTACGTAATCTGGACATGTACAAGTGGTTGGTACAACTTCAGGACATTATAATGTTGGAATTATCCACAGTCCGAGTGACCTAGGTACAAATGAGTACATTAAAAGACTTCAGCTGCTAAAAAAATCTCCTTGTTTATTGCACAAAGCAATGATCAGAATTCAGAATGACTGCCTTACTTTGTATAATTGATACTGTATTCTGTTTTTGTTTTTATGTTAAGTTCTATTCATTGGATACCCCAGTTTTAAGAGACCGCAGGGGAGGGGGGTGGGGGTATTTGAATTGATATATTTCATTGTATAGTTTTTTCAGCCTGTATGTTTTGTTAACAATTTAAAAAGAACTCAAGTTTGTAATCTTCTCATTTTAATTTAAATGTATAGATTTTTTATGCCTAAAGCTGCTCGGTGACCAAACTCTTATTTTAATGGGTATAACTGTTTAATGAACTGTTTGGTTTAAACGTAGCACAACATATCACCTATATTTACTGAGAAATAGATAATATTAATTTTCAAAGGGTTATACTCATTTATGCTGTGCACTGTGTGTCTAACAATTAATAAGGCATAAGTTTTCATTTAATTCAAACTGTTCATATTTTCATTTAGTAGTTATTTAAGTATTTCCTTGGCAGCTTGCTGAAATAAAATAAACTGAACAATTATATATATATATATATATATATATATATATATATATATATATATATATATATATATATATATATATATATATATATATATATATATATAAGAAATTATAAAAAAATAATAAATAATATGTATTTATGAAAAGATATAATTTGATATATTTATTTTGTTTTTTTTTCATTTTATACTATTAAAAAATCTTACATATTTTTATAAAGTAACATTGATATTTAATGCTTATTATTAATAATAAATAATAATAATAATAATAACAATAATTGCTTATTATTAATGATAATGTATTAACTAATGCTAACTAATTATACAATGTGTAATAATAATAATGTATTTATTACTAGAAAGCTACACTCAAAAAAGATTTTTGCTGCCTTTCAAACCACTTATTTAAAATGAGCTGAATCAACACAATTATTGATGTTTTTTGGGGGAAAATTGCATTGTTTTATGTTCAATCCACTTTTTTAAAAACTGTTAACTTAAGTGAATTGTGTTGGGACAACATCAAGGAATTATGAGGAACCCAGCATTTTTACAGTTGAATCCTTAAACACTAAAACTAGTATTAGTGTAAGAGCTATAAACGTATATCAGTGATACTAAGATAACAAATATTT
The DNA here is from genome assembly GCF_052040795.2 of Danio rerio. Classification (NCBI taxonomy): domain Eukaryota; kingdom Metazoa; phylum Chordata; class Actinopteri; order Cypriniformes; family Danionidae; genus Danio; species Danio rerio. The sequence continues at coordinate 52,156,213 of NC_141036.1, forward strand.
AGATAAAAATAAAAACCCTAGCAAGAGCAGACAACTTTAAAAAAATGGTAGCACTATAAAAAAGTTTAAATCTACAATGTAATCCAGGCAAATTTTAAAGGATTTTGTATATATACTTTAAATTATTTAAGTCAGTATTTGTAAAGTCAAATTGGCTGCCGTCAGTATAACCGCAGACGCAGTTAACATTTGTTTCAGCAAACGTGATGAAACTGTGACTTCATCCCATGACCTGTAAGTCACTCGCTTCCCATGCGCAGGGTCAAATATAGGTCAATGGAAAGTAAACATTAATAATAGACAGGATCATAGCAAAGTCCAAATGTGGCAGCTCTCTGTGGGGTTTGGGTAAATATCACCCTGCCACCTGCTCTATTGGTTAATCCTGCTGTTCAACCCGTTTGTATACAGGTGACCTCCGACAGGCCAGACGCTCAAGATTCACTGTAAATACATACAGTTATGTAGGATGAGTCTTCAAATACAGGGCTGTTCACTAGACCGAGACTAGACTGAGATTTCGCTTCTGTACATCTCTGTGTTTAAGCAGTTTGAAATGATTCAGCAAAATTTGTATTTCAAATATGACACAGTATCTACCTCAAACATCAAGGGCACAGCCATAATTTTATTCATTGAAATAATGCTAAATAAAATCTAAATAATTTAATAATAAAAATTCTGTAATTCATTCTATACAAATAAAAAAAAAACTCAGAAATGGATATGAAATTTTGAATATAAAAACTTATTTAAATGTTGATTTGGTAACATGTAAAAAATGTATGTATTATGATTATTACTATTTATTTTCAGACATTAAATCTAAAATAAATTAAATGCACAGCTGAAAACAAAATTATCACCAAATTTATTATTAAAATTTCTGAAATTTTAACTCTTTTTTAAATATTTCCTAAGTTACCGGAGAGTTTAACACATTTTTTTCACATAATAATTTTACAGATTTCTAATAACTAATTTCTTAAGTTAATTTCTTTGCCATGATGACAGTATATCATATTTGACTAGATATTTTGCAATATACTATTATTAAGCTTAAAGTGTAATTTAACTATTAATTGGGTTAATTAGAAAAGCCGTTAGACAACAAACTGGTTTATTCAGTAGCCAATCAAAAACTTAAATTTCTTAAGGGGGCTAATAATCTTGTTTAATTAATATTTTTGTATTCCGGTAAAAAAAAGAAAAAAAAGAAATAAGACTTTCTCCAGAAGACAAACATACAGCAAAACAAAATGTCTTTGCTCTGTTAAACATCACTTACGAAATATCTGAAAAAGAATTAAGATTTTACATGAATACATTTTTTAAATTGACATTTTAATTAAAAATGAGTCATTAATTATGTGTGTCTATAGATAAAATAAAACCGTCAATCATTCAAGATTAACTTTAGACAAACCCAGATAACTCATAAGCCAATGATTACAACTATAATGAATTTTCTTTTCTTCTAAACACTTTTTGATATACAACAGAAAAAAAAACACATCCACAAAATCACTTAAGTTTCAGGTCAAAACATTAATATTTTCTCTGCAGAAATATAACAGTCAATATGGCGAAACAAATAAGGAAAACATATTCACAGTTTGCTCTTCAGTGTTTGAACTCTCAGTAATGATTAAATCACACTGAACTGAGCTAAACTCAACTGAACTGAACTTAAACACTAAAACCTGAACCACACTGTTCCAGTTACTATGACCATTTATGTGAAGCTGCTTTGACACAATCTACATTGTAAAAGTGCTATACAAATAAAGCTGAATTGAATTGAATTGAATAATAAATATATTTATAGCGCTTCACTTTTTCCACATTTTTTGTTACAGTCTTATTCCAAAATGGATTAAATGAATTCATTTCCTCAATTCTACACACAATACTCCATAATAAAAATGTGAAAAAAGAGTTTTTGAAATTGTTGCAAATTTATAAAAAATAAAAATCTGAAAAATCACATGTACAGAAGTATTCACAGCCTTTGCTCAATACTTTGTTGATGCACCTTTAGCAGCAATTACTGCCTCAAGTGTTTTTGAATATGATGCCACAAGCTTGGCACACCTGTCTTTGGGAATTTTTGCCCATTCCTCTTTGCAGTACCTCTCAAGTGTACAGCCATTTTCAGATTTCTCCAGATATGTTCAATAGGATTGAGGTCTGGGCTCTGGCTGGGCCACTTAAGGACATTCACCGAGTTGTTGTGAAGCCAATCCAGACTGGGTGACCATCAGGTCATTGATCACCTCCCTAAGTAAGGCCATTCTCCTAGATGGCTGACTAGCTCCAGCTCTAGTCCTGGTGGTTCCAAACATCTTCCACTTACGGATGATGGAGGCCACAGTGCTTATTGTGCTTAACTTTCAGAGCAGCAGAAATTTTTCTGTAACCTTCTCCAGCCTTGTGCCTCGATACAATCCTGTCTCGGAGGTCTACAGACAATTCCTTTGTCTTCATGCTTAGTTTGTGTTTTGACATGCACTGTCAACCCTGGGATCTTATATAGACAGGTGTATGCCTTTTCAAATCATGTCCAAACAACTGAATTTACCAAAGATGAACTCCAATTAAGCTGCTGAAACATCTCAAAAATGATCAGTGGAAACAGAATGTACCTGAGCTCAGTTTAGAGCTTCATGCCAAAGGCTGTAAATACTTCTGTACATGTGATTTTTCAGCTTTTTTATTTTGAAAAAATTTGCAACCATTCTAAAAACCTGTTTTCACATTGTCATTAAGGGGTATTGTGTGTAGATTTTTGAGAAAATAAATGAATGTAATCCATTTTAGAATAAGGCTGTAACATGAAAATAATTTAGAAATGAATTGCTACCCACTTGTTCTTTATAAATCTCAATGTGACCACAACATTACACTGCTGTAAAAATGACAAAGAATGATAGAAACATTTTTTGATTCATAGCTTGTTTCTGAAGTATCTTATTTTGTCTAATTTTAGTCCGAGTTGCTCTAATTGTAATGTCTGCACCCAAGATACGTTAAAACTAAACAAACAAAAAACCTCGCCAATTCAGAGATTGTAGGCATTTTTCAGTCTATCGTAAAGAAAACATCCAAAATACATATTTTGTTTTTATTTTAGCACTTTATCAACTTGTGTCTGTACGTTTCAATTACAACACACTTTTTTAAAGTCGGATTTTCCCCCCGTTCACCTGCTGTGTCTTGCCCTTAGTGCAGAAATGTGACCAAACACCTTAATGTCACACGTTTCTGCTCAGCAAATATTGCACACCTGATCCGCCCTCCTCCTCTTTTTATGGTATGCTGGAGCTTTAACCTGTTTCAGGACTGAACCACAAACAGTGAGCGAAAGCAAAGCAGAAACAGGAAAGTTGAGCTGCCGTAACTTTTGACCTCTGAGTGTTAATCCTCCAGCACACGTGAAGCACGTTCACTTATTGATTGATCAGAGAATCCTCATCAGAATGCGGTTCAGCAGAACGCAGCTCTGACTGTGTGTTCACTGCTATGTGTGTCTGAGTTTACTCATATAAACCAGAGTACATCCCCAAATCCATGCTCCCCCATTGTCTTTCATTGTTCACACAAACAGGAAAGTTCGATCTCTAACTCTAGGCTACATTTCTGTGATCAAATGTACATCAACTTTGTGAGTTTTAACACTTAACATGACCTGTTTTCTATTTGAGTTGTAAACAGAAATTAGCTCATATTATGAATATCAATAATCAACAATAACGGTTTATTCTTAATTATTAATATTCCGGCTTAACCTTCGGTCAATTTGGTTAAACAAATATATAATTGTATCTGATCCCTCAGCTCGGCCGAGCGGACTCTCAGATTATGAATATTAATTATCAACAATAATGAATTATTCTTAATCATTAACATTCTGGATTAATTTATTGTTAATTTGACCAAATAAACATAACCAGAACCGCCGCTCTTCCGAGCGGACACGGTAATGATCCATTCATTTAGAAAAGGGAATTATTACTACTTCTTGTGAAGTAGATTAATCATTCATAAGTTTTAATTAACTTATAACAGCTAGGCAGGGGAATCTGTCTTTTAGTTACTTTTTCTGTGAGGCAAACAACACAATTAATTTGATTATAATGGGATTTGTAGCGTACAGTCCATTGATAAAATTACTTATTGATTTTATTAAGGAGTCTCTGGTGTGGGTCAGAATTACTAAATTTGAATTCTTTTTATCCCAATTCTGTTTAACAGAGAGATTTTTTCAGCACATTTCTAAACATAATAGTTTTAATAACTCATTTCCAATAGCTTGTTTATTTTATCTATGCCATGATGACAGTAATAAAATATATTATTACATATTTTTCAAGATACTAGTATTCAGGCTTCACTAGATTAAGTTAGGCTAATTAGGCAAGTTATTGTATACAATGGTTTGTTCTGTAGACAATCGAAAACAAATATTGCTTAAGGAGGCTGATAATATTGATCTTAAATTGATTTAAAATAAACTGCTTTTATTCTAGCAGAAACAAAACAAATAAGACTTTCTACAGAATAAAAATGTTTAAGGAAATCTCTTTAATTCCTTAAAGATTACTTGAGAAATATTTAAAGAATTAAAGAATAAATAATACAAAGGAGGGCTAATAAATATTTTTGTTTTTTGGTTTGTTTTTTATTCTCTTGTTTTCAGCAAAGATGCATTGAATTGCTAAAAAGTCAAAGTAAAGATTTAAACTTTTGTTACAAAAAATATGTAAAATAATTTAGAATTCATTTATTTATTCATTTTCTTTTCGACTTCTTTTCGTCTCTTTTTAAATGAGAGGTCACCACAGCGGAATGAACCGCCAACTTAATCAGTATATGTTTTACACAACGTATGCCCTTCCAGCTGCAACCCCTTCGATCTGAAATTTTTCAGAACTACACTCGAAAACCAAGAAGTAAGAAAATTTCCCAGAATAAAGTCTTGTGGCTGGGATTGAGCTTTTAACAGTGTCTGCTATAATGTTCATATTTTTTTTGTGTGTTTACATTGATAAATATGGCCACTGTGTAAATGCACAGTATAGTTATGATCTTATTGCCACAATATATCGTTATGATAACATAATATATGCCTTCAGTGATTTCCTGAAGATAAATACCTTTACTGGAATAACTACAGCAGTCACGATTGTCTGATCTCATATGAAGTAAGAGATCGTGATGAGGTATGCAGGTGTCCTATTTCTTAGGGGTAAATTTTGAAGACCTTCCCCTTCACACTCTGTTTCAAGGAGAAGGGGTAGAGGTACAAAAATAGAATTGGGATTGGGCCTGTAAATGTGGAAAACTAAAAATAGCAAAAGTCTGTCACTTTTTTGTTGTAAATTTTGTCGTTTATATTCCTTCCTGCTAATGTTTATTATGAGCCCTGATCTTGTGTGATTATGGCAAGTGGCGTATTATTATTGGTCATAGTGGGCGTGTCTCCTGCTGGATGGCCTAATGTCATTGGTGGAGATCCTGACATAACGACCGACAGTGTGTCTACCCAGCAGGCAAATAATGTTATAAGATGTTAATATGAGGTTAGAATTAAGTCGTGACGTCACGTGACCAAAATTCAATGTCTAGCCAGCATCTAAGGATAACACTATTTTGACGTCCAATAATGAGGTCAAATGACGTTGATATTTGGTTGATTTTAGGTTGCGTTGAAAATTGACCAAAATCCTACGTCGAGCCAACATTTGAAACCAACGTCATATTGATGTCAAATATCGACATTTATTTATCAGGTATGGCAATCAAAATCCAGTGTCAGATAGATGTTATAGTGGTAACGTCCTCACAACGTCATGCTATAACATCATTAGATATTGATATTTGGTCGATTTTAGGTTGGATGCTAAACATTGACGTCAACCTGATTTTCATTTCCAAACACAATGCAACATCCCTATGATGCTGGGGTACATTGTCAATCTGACGTCATGTTGACGTCCTGTGCCTGCTGGGTATATCATTGTTTATAATTTCAAACTGCAATCAGTTCATTTATTGTAGAAGTCGAAGGTCTTACTTGTGATTAGTATATTTTACAATTATATTTAACTTATTCATATCCTTTAAAAAACTCAAATAATTGCAACTACTATTATCAATATTTTTTACATATGTGCTGTGACTAAATTTAAAACATTTTATAATGTATGAGAAGATATTTTATTTGATTAAACTTACATCGAATCATTTTAAAAAGCATACATTTCATATATGCAGTAAATATACAGT